>NW_005842170.1:1677651-1694136 GCF_000455745.1 Alligator sinensis
TCCTGCTGTGTGACGTTCTTCTCTGACATCACGTTCATCTCTGACCCCTGGGCTGAGACAAGTTCTGCTTAACTGAGGACTTGAGGTGAGGAAGGAAAATGCAGCTTTATGGCATATTTACTTTAACCCAGTCTCCAGGTCAGTTGACTGCCTGGAATAAGTTAGTCTCAAATTTGCTTCAACTTCTGCTGGCTCCTAGAGATCCCGAGGCCTCTTTATAGTAGCAAGGATCACCAGGGTATATAGTACCCTCTAGTCATGTCTAGTCCCAACACATCTGTCAACAGTAACTGGTCTAAAAGAGCATGGCACAGCTGGCTCGGCAAACCTTGTAGTGCAAAGGGGATGTATTAAGGATGATGATCTGGTATTTTGGTCCTTACAGGGATGAACTCTCATGGACCAAAAGGAACAGACTTCCATATTCAGCTTCTTCTGTGCAAAAATGAAGTTTATTTTCTACTTACAGGGACTCTTTACTGTCTTTAATTTTACCTGAACCTGAGGAAGGGCATGTGTGCCTGAAAGCTTGCAGAAAAAGATGTATGTTTTTTTGCAATTTCTCAGTTGATCTAATAAAAGGTACCAGCTCTGAAAAAAAACCCAAAAAACACTTCCGACCCTAGCATCTATTAATCTATGTTTTTATGAATCACCCACTCGTGCCGGCTCCAGCTGCAGATAAGCACAGCTGATGAGCCATGTGGGTGTTTCCTCCTGGCATGGCTTGTTTTGTGCTCAGTGTCCTAAAACAGGTAAGTGGTTCTTTCTTCCAGGGTTTTCTCTCTGGGGTTGAGTTGCCACTGTCCCAGGTTCCCCCATGGGCAGGGCTCCTTGTTCCCCCATGCTTGTATCCCTAGGACACCCCAATTAATGGATTTTGACTGACAGGTCTAGCTAGGGTGGGGGGGGTAAGTCCACAGCAGCTGAGACCCCAACATAAAAAGAAATTTATAAAACCATCTGTGAGGCATGGGGCACATCAAGGGAAGGTAGGAGCATGCACTTTTGCCCTTTAAGGCAACACATCATTATCCTATGGGTAGTGAGCCCAGAGCCTGTGGGTCAGCCTCCCTCTTTCTTTAGAACCAAGTAACATCAAGCCATGGCGATGAGAAAAGGCGGGGGGGAGGGGGAAGCTGTTCCCCAGAGAAGAAAAATCCAGCAAGACTTGATGGGGGCACACTTACCACCATATTAAAAATAAAATGCAGCCAAAGACGGCCCCCTGTCACAAGTACCCTCATAGGAAAGCTGCTCCTGGTGAACTAATGGTTTTTATACTTTGGTTTCCTTACTAATGGGAGGATGATCCATCATGCACTGCCTTTGGCTGGCCTCCTGCCTCTTCCCCTGGCCTTTTAGAGAGTCATAATAGGTTCCAAGCAGGTAGAGAATGAGACTTCAAAATGCCTCCAGCATTTCATATCTATGTTTATATACATACTCATGCCAGGAGGGCTAGCTCTCAACACAGACCCTCTTTTTCACATCTATCCTGAAAAAATATATGTTCCCATAAGAAACAGGAAGCTTTTTTAAAGAACGCTATACTGTGTAAAACTCTTCTTCCCATAAATGTTATTTTAAATGAGTCTTTTCTTCTGTCAATAATCATTAATGATAGTTGTTCACAGATATGAAAAAGAGACTAAAGAAAAGTGTATCAGGACTGTTACTGCCAGGGGAAGACACCTTTATTAGCATGCATTTTGTGCAAAGCTGACTTCTATTAGTATTATCAATTAACAGCATGTGAATAAACCACCATTCTAGTTAGAAGGCATACAATATCAGTTATCACTAGTTAGTCAAATTCATCTTATTTTTCAGGTCCTACAAGTTAAGGTCAACATAATGCTAACAGTAAAATTATCTTTAGTACATTTTAAAATTAGAGCTTGAAAGTAAACATATAATATTGTCACATATTTTCTAGTCATGTGTAAAGGTTTGATGATCATTTAAAATGAGTGCAAGTGTGTGAGAGTGACTGTGTACAAGTTCCTTCTTAAAGCATGGTGGGGCAGAAATCAGGGGAACTCACAACCCCATTTCCTCTGCTATTAGCAGTGACTGGATTTTTTTCCCCTTAGGTTGGAAAAGCAGCTGTCCTTGACAGCTCTCCTACCTTCATGGCTGGTGCAGTAAGAATTCACTTTCCTGTTTTCAATATACTTTACCCAGTGGATTTCATGCATCTTGGTTAGTTACAGTCATATGTTAGAAGGTGGCTTTTTTTTTTCCTGCAATCATTTAACAGAAGTCAGAGAGAAAACTCCTCCTCACATTTTTACCATGGTGTTAGCTATATAGCTTTTTGACTTCCTCTGAGGTCTATGCCCTGTCCACCACTGAAAATAGGATGGTAGATAAGCAAATTACCTGATTCAGCAGAGTTGTCATATCTTCCAACGTTTCTAACAAAAGTAAAAGAAATATGTTAAATAAACTATGCCTAAATTTATACAAAGCCATGAAATCTATAGAAATCTTAAAGTTGCATTTTAAAAATCACTGTATACATTTCCCTGACAATTCTAAAGTATAATCCCTGTCTTCTTCTTCAGAGTGACATGCCATGAGACAGGGTACAGAGTGGGAGAAGCAAAGGCCTACCGACAGTACTCCTAATTTTATAAGTCACATCATTCCCACATTGCCAAACAGTAACAGAAAAAAATGCATCTATTCAGGTGTGTTTAATCAAATCTGGAATAACAGTTTTTCCTGTTTACAGTTTCCTGTAAACAGGAAAGTCAAACACTCAATGTTGTTCCTCGTGCAAGAATTGAATCCTTAATCCCAATGGGGGGAGGGACTTAATAGAGGCAATTCACAAAAGAATTCCCATTCACATTAGAATGGAAAATGTACATAAAATAAAATTTAATGAAATAAATACATTTTCTTACAATTTTATCCCTAGAGTGTATCTGGGAAATATAGACTTGCTATACAACAGAAACTAGGTAAAAAGAAGATTACTCCTAAATATATTAGTGCAAGGCTGTTTTTAAACATAGAAAAATGATTTCAAATGATTCCTATTAAAACACCCATAAATTCGTGAACTCAGAACCAGGGAAAGACAAGAAAACCCACTAATTTATTTCCATTTTCCTGGTTTAAAAAGCTCAGGAATTGGTAATTTCCAACAAAAAATGCAGTAGATCAAAGAGTTCTGAATATAATATACAAGTCTCTTACCCACAAGGACTACAGTGAAATAGTTGATGAAGTACTTCTTAGAAATACACATTGCTGGAAAGAGTACCAGTTTTTAGGCTTTTTGGGGTGGGTGCAAGCATTGTTCACATTTTGTTTCAGAGACATTTTTTCTCTCTCCCTCTCCATTTGTATTTTTGTAGGTCAGAATAAGATGATTACAAGGTCCTGAAGGTTTTAAGTTAGTATATTTTTTATTAATGATGAAAACAAATCTCAATAGTAAAAATTATTTTTATACAAGTGATAAAAATTAAAAGAACCACAATTGTCTTTGAACATATTTCTTAATGCTTAAGGGAGAGGTTGTTTCTTCTCAGGATTTTTTCTTCTGCTTGAGAAAGGATACTGTTTCAATCCTAACTATGTATTTGTTTTCTCTTATAGATACACATTTTTACTTAAAAATAATCACTAGGGGTCCGTGATTAGTAGCACATTTTGCAAAAAATAATGAAAACGGTTTTATTATTCAGACAACCAGAGGATACCTACAAGTAAATCAAAACCATTAAGTTACATTCTCAGATGTAACCAGTATATGTCTGCACAGCTGGGGGACAAGGGAAAAGATGATTTTGCCATGTATAGGCTTTCTTGATTCTACTGCCAGCTAGATGCCAGTCCAATCACTGTTTTATCCTTAAAGTAACATTTAAAGTTGGTCTAGGATACATCTGATGTCTACCCTCCAAGAGTGTTCTATTACTCAGGGAATGCTGTTAGATGGGATGCTTCAACAATTCCCTTTTTCTTTTCGGGATGTTCTTTACACCATGAATCAATATGGTAGAGGGTTATTTAGATTTTCACATCTCTTATCATCACATCAAAGAAGGAATCCTCAGATAGGTCAGGAGAGGCACAAAGCATCAAGAACAAGTCAAGGCATTTAATCTGTAGTCCTAATCTCCCTTCACCATTAGGATTTATGGGAGATATAATTTAGGCACATGCCATAAAATGGGAACATATATTGTGTCATCCTCCTTACTATCCTCTATTCTCTGTCTAGTGTTCCTTTTTCCATCGGGCTATGTTCAACATCTACAAAGGGGAAACTTTTAAGATGTCAAGACCCATTCAAATAAATAGGAAGGCAGAAACAGATAGTGTGTTGAGTCAAATAAGCTATGAAGAAATAAGAGAGCTATAGAGTATGTTTTACTACAAAGCAGTTGTTTGTACCAGTCTTCATCCCCTCTCTCCTTGAACCATCCCTCCAATCCCTCAAAAAACCCAGATACTTGCTAGATGTTAATTCAGGAAAACCCTTGCCAGATTCTAGGTGCTATTAGATGCATCATCATTGGCAATTACTCACAGTTGAAGATTTTTGTGTTCTATGATTGCTTTGTCTGTGGGTCTGAAGATGGTTGATAAGGCTGAACCAGGATTGGCAGATTCTATTATGACTCAGGCACATGTTTCTGTATGGTGTGGGTGGCTCTGGATTCATGATTCAGGTCTGCAACATGCTGATTCTGCCACTCCTGCTTCTCTGTCTCCTGTTGTTGTCATGTGGTTTCAATATCCTTGCAGCAGATTCTTCTCCATTTGGGGTAGTCCTGGGTGATAGTTTCCCACAAGTTGATGTTGATGTTACATTTTTTCAAGTTGGCCTTGAAGACATTGTTAAAACACTTTCTCTGCCTTCCTCTTGAGCGTATGGCTCAACCGAGCTGGCAAAATAAAACTAGCTTTGGCAATCTGGAGTTGCACATCTGGATGATGTTGTCAGTCCCACAAAGTTGATATTGGATGATCATCACCTTAATGCTTGTGAGAGAACACTAGCATTGGTGTGTCTGTCTTCCCACAGGATTTGAAGGATCTTCTGCAGGCAGTGTTGATGGTTCTTCTCCACTGACTTAAGGCATCTCATGTACATTGTTCATGTCTCAGCTTCATACAATAAAGTGGGGATCATGGCTGCTTAATACACCATGAGCTTGGTTTCAGATTTGATGTCATAATCTTTGAACACCTGTTTCCTCAGGTGTCTAAAGGCTGCACTTGTGCATTTGAGGTGATGTTGGATTTCTTCTCCAATGCCAGCTTTCTGTGAAAGAAAGAGCTTCCATGATATAGGAAATACTTAACATTTTGCAGAGTCTCACTGTAAGTCTGAATTACTGAAGCTGGGAACTGCTCATCTGATGGTGGACCTTAGTCTTCCGAATGTTAAGTGCCAGTCCCATTATCTTGCTCACTAAGAAACAGACCTTTAGGCAATCACTGATGTCTTTACCAAGGCTACTAGATGCAACACATTGGTTTTTTTTGCTCTTAGTTCAAAGTACTGTACTTACACAGACATGAAAGAAAATAACTTCGACTTTATTCTCATAAGTTGAAAGCAAAGGACAGTGCTTCACTGGGTAGAAGAAGCATTCTGTAGCCTACATGTGCACATGCATAAATCAAAAAACAAAACAAAAATGCCTTTCTTCTCTGAAACTAGGGAAATCTTTGGTTATTATGCAGTCTAATTGTGTGGCAGCTTTATAACATGCCAATATGCAAGCAGCTCCATGTGGCAGAGATTTAGTACTTTCATTCTACAGACTGGTGGAGGATGAGAGCACTGCAGAAGTGACAAGCTTTATTACCTCAGAAAATGCTATTTACACTACTCTCATTCTGCTTTTTCTGACCAACCCATAGAGTGGTAGTAGTGCGGAGTTTGGCTGAAGCAACTAGAATGAAAACAGGAGCACAGTGAAAGGGGTTTCTAGGGAACATTAAATGAGCAATGGAAAAGAAATGTAATATTTAGAATAGAAGATGGGGAAAAATGTTTTAGCTGAGATCAAAAATTGGGATTGAAGATCAGTGAAATCAAGAGGCTCTCGCATGAACCAAAGTTTTAAAAAAGGTGGAAAGAAGAGTAGAATTACTTACCTAGAAGAAGAAAATAGAAAAGGAAAAGACAATTTTTCATAGTAATTTCTTTTACAATATACTATAGCAGAATTCAACAGAGTCCTGTTTTTCAAAAAGCAGATTACTTAAACCCCATATTTGGTACTCACAACAGCTCTTAGGTGTACCAAACCCTATTATAAGCAACTAAATGATCATTTTAGGACTGTAATGAAGAGTTTAGGCAGTTATCTTTGTTTCTGAATTTAGAAATCAAATCTATAAAGCTTAAGAAAGAAATTTCCTTCTTGATTTTAAATTATTAATAGCTTTTAATGAGGAGATCAGTGTCATGTTTCCTTCATAACATAGGCAGGGTTATTTTCCTGTAAATTCAAACCTGCACATGATAATACATGTTACTAGTACTCTCAAACTCCTTTCCCTATCTTTTGCATTCTGATTACCACATTTCTTTCTATTTAATACCCCAGTTCTCTGGAAGTCCATTAATCGCATCTGATAGAATAGGATGTGCCTATGGAAGCCCATCCCTTTCTGAATGAGCTAGTCTTTAAGGTGGTACCCTTCTGTGCCTTCTGCCTGACTTCAGACTAGCATGGCTAAGTACTTCTCTCTACTATTATAGAGCTTTTTGTCATCATACCTCTTTCCAAGGCAAATACTATGATTATCTTTAAATAGTAAGACATAAATAATAAGGTTTAGATTTGAATAAACTATAAATAAGCAGAGTTAGATTATCTGCTATGTCTCTAAAGCTAAGTACAGGCAGTCAAAAAGCCCAAGGCTGAATCAATCCAGTTTTGCAGGTTAGTCTAAATTGAGTAGATTGAACTGATAAATACGTGAACAAGCATTCACTTTTGATTGCAGAAATGCAGCCATGTGCCTGCAGTGGCCCAGGCCAGAAGCTAGGGAGCACTAGAGCACACCTCCCTGCTTGGCTGGAGCAGACAGCTTGGGCCAAGGGGGTGGGGGTTTGCAGGGGAGGTGAAAAGCATCCTAGGATGCTGGGGGACTATAAATTAACTTGAATCTGGAGGGGATCTGGGACAGAAGTTCAATAAACTGATTTAACCTAAATCAGTCAAGTCTGATACTACATCCATCCAGGTTTATCTTAAACCAGTTTCGGCCATTTTGAAAGCAGTTTAATTGCACTGAACCATTGTTGTGTTATAGATTTGAATTGGTTTCCAATCACTTATACCGGTTTATGTATAATTTCTGTCCCTAGCCCTAAAGAGCTTGTCTAGGTTATAATTACCACAGACTTGTGTGTTATAGATATATCCCTAATACCATGCCCTTCTAGTCCCCAAGCTACGTCTCCTATGTGAACAGAGAGGGGAATCCTAAAGATGCAACTTCACAGTTCTGAAACATACGGCCTGTCCCTTTATCCCCATTTTTCATTTTGAAAAATGCAAAAGGGACTGGAATGGAAATAGGAATTTCACCTGACATTTTTAATACCTTACACTATATATAAATAAAAGAGAATGCAAGTAGGAGCAGGTTTTCTTCTTAATATGCAGAATCATTCTCTCTCCTGTCCACAACAGTAAAGGAATAATGAATCCCTTTTTATGAGCTGTTATTTTCCTCCAAAAAAAGAGTTGTCAGAATGTCCAGCCAAACAAACAACCCAAAAGGTTGAATATTCTGTTGTGTTTTCTAACAACAACACAGGGATTGACGCACAAAGACAGACTATTAGTCTTTCTGCTGTTCTAGTCATTTGTTTCCAGCAGTGGTAAATATCAGATACTTCAGAAATGTATCAAATAAACCATTATGCACCTAATTGTGCAGTATTATACCATGAAGGAAAATTTGTTTCTGATTCCAGCTAGCAATCATCTTATGGCCTGTAGCATAAGGATTGATTGTCTTTACACATTTTATTCCAGGTAGCAAAATCACAGATGCTATTTTTATTCCCATATACACCTCATCTAAAGATCTAACTAATCTCCTTTCTTAGAAATACCAGAGACCCCAGAGCATTTCCTTTATACCTAGAAGGACTGACTAGACCTAGAAGCATCAAAAATATTATGTTTTCACATTATTTATCAATTGCTTATGCCTCTATAATACCTCTCCCTGCAAAGAAGTTATTCATAAACAGGAATACCAAGTGTGAGAAACAGACAAGTTTCAAGTTTCTTTTAGAATGTAAGAAATTAAAGCTTTGCTGAACAAATCCTGGGAGCAAAATAAGTGTAATGGACAAATTATAATGCCTATTTCCAGATGCTAAGACCCAGGCTTTACATGCTATGGACCTGATTCAATTCCAGTTAACTTCAGTAAGTGCCTTTCTCTGATTTGAATGGACACTGAATTAGGGTTTATGGGCCAAATCCAACTCCTATTATAAGCAGTAGAAATGCTTCAGTGGGAATTACCTCAGGTTTTGTGTCAGTATAGTACACAGTTGCTTTTCTCTGAAAAAAATCAAAGAAATTGAGCTCAAATCCTCATAGTGCCGAACGGCAGAGTTTCTAGAAGCCATCCTCTCATCCATCAAGTCAACATGAAAGGAAACAGGGGTAGCAACAAAAACCTATTGACTACACTAATGAAGCTGATGCCGGGGAGATGGTGAAAGAAGGTTCTAAAAATTACAGCCACACTTGACAGGGCAAAATGTTCACGCTGCATAAGAGTTGCTGATCTTGAAAATAAGGGTTCCTTCCATTCTGTTAACAAATAGCAAAAGGGATGAATTAGACTGGAATGCCCCGTTGAAACTTTTAACTAAAACTGCACATATTTATGCATAGGAATGATTGAAGTTGGGTGCAGTGTTCATGCAAGTCCAGATGTTTGGGGGAGCAGGTAGGAGAGGCAGGGAGTGTATAAAATGCACATCCAACAACGCAATTAGCTAAATTTTCAGTGTGAATTTTTTCTTCCTTCAAGAAGGTAAATACTTTTTTTTTACCTGCTTGGGTTGTGTAATGCACAAAGGTTGAAAATGACATAGTCATGGCTACCCAGTGTTTCCCAAAGGCATTCTGCTGATACAGAGAGGGATGGTTTTTAAAGGTTAAGTAGATGCCAAATACCATTTGTGCATGCATTGTAGAGGGAGACCCAGCTAATCATGTGTTCTAGCTCCTTGGCACTAAGGAACAGTCAGTTATTCTAAAAAAAAAAAATCCCTTAAAAATGTCAAATGTTATACAAAACAGTAAGTAGAGGAAAACACAGTGAATTATATAAATGTTTTGATATATATTTGTAGTTTTTTCTTGCTAAATGTGAAGTGCAAGCTACTTATCTCCTCTAAAACAATTATTAACTGGTAGCTTGCTCATACTTATTGTGGCATAGAGAGCCTCAGAGAGATTCAAAGACGAGTGTAGTAGCTGGAGAGGTATAGTGTAAAGAGAGGAGTAATGCAAGTAACAGAGATGTTTGGGAAGCTTACAAAAAAGCATATTCATCTGGCATTGTTCATCATCTAGATATTTATGGGACAACATGACTGCTTTTTGTGGGTTCAGCTGAGGAGCTCTCGTCACCTTTCAGGAACAGGTTAGACATTATTAATACAATAAGCTAAAGGAGAGGGATGTAATTGAGAGACAACTCTACAGTGCAAGTGCTGGAAGCCGTTCCTCCTAACCCACTGCTTCCAGCCAATTCTATGCAATCAAGATGACTATATTTGTATAAGTCTCTTAAGGGTCCAATATTCTGACAATGACACCAGGAGACAGGTAAGGAGGAGCTGAAGCAGTAGGAGCATTGAAGGAACATACAAAAAACTTAAGGAGTTTCTTTTCAGTGAAGGAATTATGGAGTTAGTGGCAAAGAAGACAGTCTCAGCACCTGCAATTTGACTCAACCATATCAGGGTAAACAGAGAGAAAGTGATTATAGTAATTAAAATAAGAAATGATGAATACTGGATATTCCAATGGATAGTCTGGACAGCTGTCATAGACACCCACTAGTGCATGAGCAAGGAAGATTAATTGATGGTTCTTTGTACATATTTAAAAGATATTTTTAAATATGCATTTGCTTGTCATTTAGTTTAAATCAATTTGTTTATCAATATTAACAAAAGACAGATTTCTATAGGGACATGGAGTGTAGATGGGCAATATTTCCAAGATCATTTAGGCATGCAAAAAAATAGTTTAGCTATCACTGCATTTCAATTTCATTGTAAATGAAATTCAGGAACATGGAAATTAGGAGACAAACCTCTATTAATCACGGTTGTTAGGGTGATTACTAAGACTAGAAAAAGCCAAAATTCACATAAACTTTTTTGGAAGGAGAAGTCAAACAAAGTTGGTCTGCTTCAAAAAAAAATAATATGCAATTTTTAAATTTTCAATATGCAATGAAGAGCAAGGTATTATGCTGTTTCATGTAGAAGATGTCCTGTTCAAATGAGCTGTTCAAATTTAGGCAGGTTAGAAAAGAAATAGCAATGGGCACAAAATAAGAGAAAAAAGCATTACAGTATTAAAATAAAAGCAAGTGTGTGCATTAATATAATGTTTTACATATGGAAATACAGGATAGGGGAAATCCAATGTTAACTGGACACTAATAGGAATCAGCATAATTTTTCATTTCAAAATTAGAAAGGAATAATTTTGTTTAAGTGTGCAAGATAAACTAAGTCTAATTTAACTCCTTCAATCTTGTCACTCCTAGTCCTTTCCCACAAGATTAAAAGGTTGGGCGGGGGGACTGATTTAACTCTTGAGTTCCTCTAGCCCTGTGCTGTTAATTAAAGCATATCTGATGCTGTTCAATTTATACCTTCTTGTAGCAATCCCCCCATGAAGTTGTTACACCACTTTAGCACCGCTTGAGTTCAAAATATTTAGGCAACATTTTATCCTTCCTTATTTTATCTTATGCTGATAGGAAGCATGGGACAAAAATGACTAAACCCACTTGGAATTTCCATATAAAAGGGGAAAATACATTTATATCCCAGAGTACAACACATTAAAACTGTAACCCTTTGAGCTTCCATGTATCACTTTATAGAACCAGAAAGGACAGATTATCTTCTAATCCAAATGTTTTATCTCCCCATAGAGGCTGTGAAAGGTGTCTTGTAAAAAGTTTTGGAAAATATGACAAATGTTTTGAAACATTTCTTAGCCCAGACCAGAGGTTCCAAACTTTTTCCTACTGCATACTCCCATCCTGATTTACCAGTTGCCCGTGTACCCCTATCAGCATATATTTTATCTTTTAATACCTTTTAAATGCCAATCATTATTATAATAATGAAAATTAAATTCACCATTACACAATTACTCCTGCATACCCCCCAGATTTGTCTTGTGTACCCCTAGTGGTACACATGTCACAGTTTGGGAACTCCTGGCACAGACATTGTGTTTTTACCCAAATGTCCTCTAAATAGAGATTTAGCATCAAATGAGGGAAAATATAAATTCTGACAAATTTGATTAATCTTTCCCCATGACACAGTTGGTCCAAAAAAGGTATAATCAAACAAATTCTGCTTCTTCCATATTTCTTGGACCACCTGACTGCAACAAAACTACATAATCTTCACGGGAACAGAGATGGATAAAGGGTCTATTTTTCACTCAAAAATGCTTGTATTTAAATGAAAACAAGAAATAAACATTCCACAAAATATCATTGCTTCTAATAGGATAATAATTAATAAAATAATTAATAAATAATACAATTGGAACAAACTCACAAAAAAACCCAAAGTGTGAAAACTTAATTCTGGGTTACATTTCTTATGGGTCATTTGCACAACCTTCCTTTGGTTTAATTTTACCATTGAAGCTGCAAGCATTTCTCTAATGTGACTGGATTTTTTTTTTATAGGTATTGTTGATAATCCCACTCATTAACTAGTATGATCAGATAATCCCACTCATTAACTAGTATGATCAGATGAACGGTGGTATATAAATGCAATGACTTGAGAACCAAGTTTAAAATGTCCTAATCCTCCAAGACAAAACAAAACAAAACCAAACTGTAGCAGCAGACAGCACATGAGCACATGTTAAGGTTTTGTAAAACTTTGGAAAACACTGGACTGGCTTAAACGCTCAGTGGGACTCAGAATGTAAGTTTTCTTGTATACATATGTTTAAATTCATGTCATTCTCAAGTCATCACAGAAAGGCCAGTTGTCTGTTCATTTACTTCAAAACACCTCAGATCTTACTCATTCATTGACTACAAGGTAGCATGCAATGCAACTTGGCCTGTACCCAGCTCTCAAAAAAGTCTGTTCAGTTGACTACTACCTTCACCCAGCCATTTGTGTACATATTGAATGTATTTCTCTTGAAACTGCCTTTACAGAAAAGCTTTTCTCTGGACTGACAGAAGCACAAAATGTCTATTTTCAAAGCCAGCCAAAAAACCAGTAGATTACAAGATGGTACAAACAACAGATGGTGCCACCTCATATCTACCCCTTGAAACTCAGCTCTTACAACACTAAAGTGTTGATTTATGGAGAGTCAGATAAATGCTGCTGCAAAAAGCGAAGCACCCTCCTTACAACATAAGGTATATGTGATGCAGACATTTTTTTGGTGTCAACTAATAGCATGACTTATGAATAAGAGATGAAGAACACTAGTCAAAGATTGCATAGCAGTGTTGGATGTGTGGAGTGTGAAGGGGAGAGTTTTTTCTAAATATAAAGTGTACTGGCAAGTTCCTGTCACAATTCCTATTGTTGCAGGTTCCTATTTACTTTTGGAGGCAAGTACCATTATACCCTAGAGGAGCAAGTAATTGTCATACTCTTGCAGCTGTAAACCGCTGACAATTTTAACAGTTTGTGGTTAACAAGTTTGTTGCTGTTTGCAAAGCAGTTAAAAAATGGTTGTTCTTCATATGACACCTTACAATCTTATCTGCATGTATTTGTGCATAAATACATGCATATATACTGGGAAAAAGAAATCAGGCACCATATAATATATGATGAAAATGTGTAGCCTGAAAATTCTACCCAAACTAGGTAAAGGGCACTTGCAAAAAGAATATATTTACAGAAACCAGAATATTCAACAGAATATTTTTCAACACAAAAGAGGCTAAAATATTCAATTAATTCCCCCCCGCCAAAAAAAGAAAGAAATGGAAGCCAAGCTGAGTGCTTGCTGGAGAAAGATTACAAAAGTCATTCACTACTTAGAATTTTATTTATTATTTTTGGAACGTGGTGCTTTGAATGACTCCTTTCCTTAAATTTAGATCAAACAATCCCTAGTACTTATTTTATCATTTCTCTCCAAGCTCTAGTTTCCAGTATGTACACAGGTTATTTATAGTCAAAAAATGATTATTTACTCCATTAAACCTTGAAGATTCTGGGTAAAAAATGATATCTTTCAGTCATATGTTGAATACAAGTAGAAATATCTGAAAGGTACTGTACCCACCCACAACACCACTGCTGAATATAATGTACACCAGATCAGTTGATGAGTAGATAGTAATATTTCATGCCAAGGACAGACTTTTCCTAAGACACCTAATTACCATCAGCCCACACACTATCACATTATTTTCACAAATCACTTATAAGAGCTTGTGCATAGATAGATAGCATTATGAGACAGGTGGTATGCTGAACTCAGGTTATTTCAAATACAGTTGGGGGTGGATGGTGGGCACTTTGGTCTCTTTGCTACCTATCCTTTTAGCACATTCTTCCAAGTTATGATTATTATTTTTTTCCTACAAATCCTTTAATTGGGTACTTTATGCCACTTGTGTTAACCTGGGGTATGTAAAGTACATTAAAACTTCTTCATTAAAACCTCTTTATTAAAACTTCACTTTATTAACCAAGCAATTTCATTTTATGAGCTTTATCCACTTATTCTGTAATATTTTAATTAATTGCTTATTACCCAATTATGAAATTATTTCTTGCTCCAACATGTTTCCCTGTAATCTGTACAATTTTATTTCTGATGTAGCGATGGAATTCTAGGTGTGAATATGCACATAATATATCTAAAATCTGAAAATATCTAATCCATGCAAACCATAGTTAGAATTAATGAAATAGCTTCTAAAATCTCCTGACTTGATTTATCTAAAATTGAATTTCCCTGGACTCTTCCCTTAGCCACCTAGCCATAATGGCCCCTGATTCACACACTGCCTTCAAAAACAAACCATCCCCAGTCGCATCTTAATTCAATTGCTCTGGGTCCCACCTCAGTGTCCTCTATAAGATGGCTCTAGTTTGTAAACATATTAAAAACTGTGCTCTTCCTTTTTTGTTCTTTTTCCTCCAATTTTGGATAGTGGTTGAGGAGTCAAAAGAGAAGTCTGGATGGTTTCTTCACCCATTCCAAATGGATAAAATTAGAGAATCATCTGAGAGGAGCTCCCACACAAAAATAAATCACTGTCTAAAGCCTGAACTATCCCTTTCTGTAGGTACTTGGGACCAAACCAACAAAGGATGTATGCCCCTAAACTTTTGGCATAGCAGGAGAAACATGAATCTCTTGTAAAGGAGTTAGGGTGCCTATGTGAGGAAGGACAGTAAGGTATAGAAATAGCCCAGGGAGCAAGGACTGAAATCGGCCAGTAAGCTAGTAAGTCTTGCTCCATCTTGTATTCTTTCTGTAGCCTGAGGAATCTTGAATACTTTGTGCATTCTTTGTGTTGTTGAATTTTTCATGCTACTCCAGCAGAAGGGGTTGAAAGTATGCATGCTCTTTAGGCGGTTCTGGAATAACCTAGTCCAGTGGTGCTCAACCTTTTGGCTCCATGGGCCCTGTGAGTGCCACGGTACCCATCTGTGGACTGAATCAAGACCTGTAGTGTGGCACTGCCCTCCTGTCCCCTGCACACTAGGACTGAGGCCCAGTGCTGCCCCAGATTAACCCTGCACTCTGGGATTGGGCACCGGATGCTTTGCACAGGGCCTGAGACTCCCCAAGGGTCTAGAGATTTGCCAGTAAGGGAGCAGTGTCATTACTCCCCCTGCTGCCAAATTTCCAGACCTGGGGGGAGGCCTGCAGGCCTGATGACATGGCACTGTGGGCTGGACATTGAGCACCTCTGGTTTAGTCTGCCTGCTGGTCTTTTTCATGTACTTCATGTACAGAGACTCTTACAATAGCTAGTTTCTAGATTTCTGTTATTTCTAGATCTGTTATTTAATATTCATTTCCTTCATCTTTCATAGCAATATCTAAAGAAAGATATGTCCATTAAGTAACCCAAACATCTCTCCATAGATTCTCTTCTCAGTAATCAGTACTCCAGCAAGTGATGCATTTTGGTTAGAATGCCAATATTACTACTTAACTTACTTTTACAATTAGATAGGATGTTTGTCTGTTAATCTTTAGAAAGATTGCCCTTTTTGTTTTTTTTCTTGACTGCATACTAATATTCAATGGGTTATCAAGTCAAAGTTTCTCAAAAGTTGAGCTGAGTTTCCTTTTACTTTTTCTACTTATAATTCAATTTTTGATGAGAAATATAAGAAGAAACTGTTGCTGAAATCCTGATAATATCATAGCAACCTATTTTTTGGTTTAGATTATCTATTGGAGATTTTTAAATATATATGGTTTACGTGCAGCATAATATCTATAGTTTTGCACTGAGTTAAAGGTCAGATATCCTGAAACAGATATTAGAACTAGTTTTGCCATTCTTATGGCAGTTTGATGGGTCTGCATGTATGGATAACGTACTATTCACTAGGAGTAAAAGTGGCAGAACTGGGTCTTGCAAGTCAGAAAAACAATGTTCAGTCTCCAAAGAAAACAGTGTCATATTATAAATATATATCAACTTTATATGAGAAATGTTAAAAGACCAGGGTATATCTGCTAATTTATCATTTGGTTAAATATTGGTACATACAAATCAAGTCCCTTTTATTCAAGTAACAATATTCTTTGTAACTTTGGTCAACCAATTTAGTGACACTTTCCAAATCTATTTTATATATTTAGTTCTTAAAAGAACAGAATACTATTAAAGAAATACAAGCCAAGAAACCATGGAAACAAAATCCTGAAATATTCATCTTTATTGTAATATTATAAAAGACTTAGGCTGTCTGTCTGTCCGTAATGCTTTATTTGCACTCTGGCTGACTGAAACAACCAATCAGAGTGTGAATACAGAATACAGCACTGGGACAGGAGGTGGCGGCATGGTGGAGCACCAGCGGGGATACAGCTGTGTTGGCTTCACCGCCCCCCCACCCCCTGCCCTGCTCCCTGGAGGCAGTGGCAATGGAGCAGATTCATAGATTCATAGATGCTAAGCTTGGAAGGGACCTCAACAGATCATCGAGTCCGACCCCCTGCCTAGGCAGTAAAGAGT
>NW_005842170.1:1694217-1698582 GCF_000455745.1 Alligator sinensis
GCACCCTGCAGGCAACAAGGATGGAGTGGAGGGAGGGGGCCAGGCCACCGGAGCTGGCCTGCCCTGCCCTTGCTCCTTGGACGTGGCGGCGGTGGGGTGGCGCAGAGGGGGAGTGAGGTCAGGATACTGTGGGGGATACAAGGCCACTGGCAAGTCCACCCCTCTCCCCTTTCATCATTGCTGCCTGCAGGGCCATTGCGGGCCGACATGGCAGCAGTGGGGGGGAGGAGTGGGCCCAATGCAGGGGGGAGGAACAGGTGCACCATGGCAGGATTTGAGGAAAAGAGTGGGCCCAGAATGACATGACAGCGGTGGCGGAGGGAAGGAGTGGGACTGAGCCCAACATGGAGGGGGAAGGAGTGGGCCCAAGGGTGGGGAGAAGCCCACCCACCACAGCGGTTGGGGGGGAGCAGCGGGCCTGGCCAGATGTGGCAGCAGTGTGGGGAGGGGAGGAGTGGGCCTCCTCCCTCTCTCGGGTCCAGGCCTAGGCCCACTCCTCCTCTACCCCCATCTTTCCTGCGTCACCCCTGAGCCCTCTTCTCCCATCCCCCCACTGCCATCCCATCAGTCTGGGCTCACTGCTACCCCCCCACTGCTGCTGCGGGCTGGCTTCTTCCCTCCCTCAGGCCCAGTCCTCCCACAAACACCCACACATTGGGCCTGGGCCTACTCCTCCCCTCCCCCTACCACAGTGGTGCGGAAGAGGGGAGCAGGCCCAGACCCCAAGCAGCAGGAGGGAAGTGGGGAGCAGGCCCAGACAGGGGGATGGGGGTACATGGGGCTGTGTCCCTACTTGCTCCCTCCTGCCCGCCATCATTCTTGACAGGCAATTGACTACTATATGTAGAAAAGGCATGATTATTCCTATATAGAGATGGTTTAACTTTTCTTAACACAAATAGGAAGATGAAAAAAAATAAAAGAGTAGACGTATTTCTGAAGTAGCACAAAAATCAATTACTGGAGTTGTTCAGTAGGGGTATACATCTGTTCATCTTAATTGTTCTCATTACTCCCCAGTAATGGAGAATATTTTGCTAAGGCTCGTATTTGACCACACAACATAATTAAATGCACTACAATTCTTGAAGACTACTTCCCATAGCTAAGTTTGCAACAAGAGTCTTGTGGTGGAGAAAAGGGGCTCAGTATTTCCACTGAATAGGAACAAGCCCAATTAAGGGTGTAGTATTGCACAAAAATGACTGTGTAACCCCCATTAACATCTCTGCCAATTAATTATGCAGTTAGTCCAATAAAATACATCACCCACAATAATCTTTGCCTCTCACATATCTCCTAGACTGTCATGGCTACAATGTAATTACAACACTTTGTTAATAATGGTCCCGTATACATTATGTTTGAAAATGAGGCTCCATCACTGCTAGTCGACTGTGATGTTTAGAAAATGGTAAGACTTTTTTTCTGAACTTCTGTTTTGGTTAATCTGCAATCCTGTGCTCAGTGAATATGCTTTGGATATAGGATGTACCCACTATAAGAACCCTAAAGTTAGTAGATTTTAAAAGGAAAATACATTTTAAAGATATGATGGGCATTTGAATGCCATCCTGCACAAGGAAAAATCAGGACCCAAGGACTGAAAAGGCAGTGATAGCTTAGCTGTGGAGTTGCCATAGAAAAGCAGCAAATTAGAGAGAGCCTGTGACTTTTTAAGTAGTATAAATGATTTGTAACCTAAGTTTGCTGATTTGGGAGAGCATGGCCTGAGGTTAAGGATTATAAATATTCAGTAAACTCATGGTAAAATCTGAAATATGATGCAAATATTCTGTTCAGCTCTCCTTGCTTTCAGATTCCCTTGATATCAAAATTCACAAACTGTTCGGTGCTCATATTTAGTGAATTAAAATTCTCATTAATCACTAAAAATGTCCATTTCTGAGTCATTAGATGACATCTTTACTGCTTCCATAGGGTAACACTCCCAAATAAATAAGGCTTTATCTTGCAGACCTTCTGTTGGCAAATTTACATTACTCAAATTTCCTTTGAAGGCAAACCATACCCTCAAGGGATGTACAACTGGTCTGTTGATGTTAGAGGATCTACTTGCATATACCAACTTAGTAATTTACTCCCCTATAAATCAAGTGTTAACAACTTAGCATTAACCAATAGCACAACTAGGGTGGGGGATCAGCTCTGGGTGCTAGCAGTATCCTACTGTGTTCTGCACCCCTGGTCTCCTGCACTCAGCATTTCCTCCCCCTTACCATGCTGCCATGGCTCTCCAGTGCTTCCTCCTCTCCCTCCCACCTCGACCCCTCTCCCAACACACACATACACATGCACATTCTGACATTCTACAATATCTCTTCAGAGGGCACCAAAATTGCTAGTTACTTCTCAAGTGTTAACAATATAGAAGAAACACCATACTAGGTCACATAAGAGTAAAATATTCACATTTACCTCTATCCTTTAGGTAGCCCCATAAATATCTCTGTCAGATACTTAGGATGAAATCCATAAAGGACATTAGGTGCCACAATACTGTTTGTTGTGGCACTTAAAAGTTAGGTGCCTGGCTTAAGCAGCAGAGTCCACTATCCTATTAGTAACTCTGAGGCTCCCTATACAGCACCTAGGGACAGCTAGGTAACTCAGATGAGCTCTCAAGTGAGATCCACAGTGGGTGCAAGATGCTACATCATTGTAGTGACTAGCTACAGTGACGTAGCTCATCACTACAGTGATGTAGCATTGGTGGGCGTTAACTATGATACCACTGCTACTGCACAGTAGGGCTGAAAATGATCCATGTGCCACCGGGACTGCGCAGTACCAACTTTCATTCCCAGTGACTAGTATGCTGAATGGGGAGAAGCCTCAAGTCAGCACGCTAGAAAGTGCCTCACCTAGCAAATAGGAAAATAAGGAGAGAGGTGGGTCCTCCCCACTCTCTGGCTTAGGAAATTTAATCAGTACTGCCAGGAAGTACCTCTCTTCACTCAAAGTCTGAGACTCTGTCCCAAAGGTGTATGCCTATACCCTTGCCTTCAAACAACTGGACTAGGAGTCACCCTTTTCTTTCAAAATACACCTGAAGAATGAGCTGGTACCACAACCTTCTTCCCAACCTCCCCGCAAACCCTTTTTACAATAGCTCAGTGGCTGGAAAAATCATGCCAGATATAGAGACCCAGGCTTAAATGCTTCCTTAGTCTGAGGGGATTCAAACCTACATCTCCCATCTTGTAGGACTATTATGTAGGTCTCTGACTCCCTGGGCAACTGGGTCTTTCTACTAGTTTATTACATAAAATTAGATAGTCCTACCATCTCTGTATCTGAATGAAAACAGCTGTAACTGTGTTTTGTACTGAATTTAGTGTTGGCAGTGCATGCACTAAGTGTGCTCAGATACATTCCTCAGGGGACTAAAATGCTCTCCTTGCCTCGCTGCTGGATCCAAATTAAGCATGTGGGAGTTGTTCGCCCCTCAGGCTTGGGGTGGTTCTGGACAAGTGCAGAAGTAGCACTAGCTCCCAGGGACCTTTCAGTCATCTAGTGAATCAGGTGGCTGCTGAGCAGGTTTTAGGCAAATCCTAAATCCAATGAAACCCCTTTTTATTTATTAGAAAAATACAAAATTCAGTTAAATCTAAAAAAAATTGTCTAAGGCAAGCAATTGCCAGAAAAGACAAGATTTTAAAGGGAAAGAGAAAAAAGGAGCTTGTCAGGATATTCCCATGCAGATAAAAATCGAAAGAAAAAAAAATACAGGTTCACTATTTCAGTGCTGCTATTTCAGCGCTGCTAATCCACCCGCAACCTAGATCCCTTTCTATTTTGTAAGCTCCTTTAATTATTTCAATGAGCACCTAGAACACCAATTTCTTTATCTGAAGAATTAATTACCTAGAATAATTAATAAATACTGTGATCTATGCACCTGAAAATATTTGTAAATGAAAAGACTTAATTTTATGGGACATTAATGGTGGTACTTCAAGCTAAAATCTTTAGCACATCTGTAGAAGAGTAAAGGGAACCAAATGAGTTTATGTAAGATGAAACTAATATATATATGAATAGCATTCCTTGTTTCAGAGGGTAGGGCACAAGAAGTTAATGTGCCTCAGTGTGTCTCATTCTGTACTCAGTCTGAATGCTACCCCACGTCAACTCAGCTGGTCATCTGGGTTGGAAAGTTAAAGGTAGTCAGATGTGCTGCAAACAACATCACTTTCTTGTGTGCTAGTGAATATAGAAATGGGTGTCTTCCGATTCTACCATAAAGAGCCACCAAAGCAGATGTCTGCCTGTGCCTTTTTTCCTCCTCTCTCCCCATTATGGTTTCAAGTATTGCATCAGCAGTTCTAGTAATCTTCAGCA
>NW_005842170.1:1698613-1705312 GCF_000455745.1 Alligator sinensis
GAGAGGTTAATGCAGAGTTAATGATAATGTGGAAACCAGGGCCCTGCCTCAGAGAGAGATGTACAAGATCCCATTTTTTGGAAACTGCTCTACTGTCAAGAATTCAGAATGATGAATCATTTGGGGAACTTCAGATTTAGAGGGATTACATGTATAGATTCTCTCCACTTTAGAAGAAGATATTTATGTCCAGTACTAGAATAAAACATTTTTTTCTTCCAACAGATAAAGAATGTTCGTGTATCTGAGAGTCCTTTTGAAATATTAAGCATCACAAATATTATTTGCATAACATTATTATCTACATATCTCTACAGTACTTCTACTCTTGTCTTTTTTTTTTTAAGTGTTATATTCCCCTCTTTAGTTTATTTCTATTCTTTTATTTTATTTTCCTATTCCTGTGTTTTTCTCCAGTACTTTTAATGACCTTTCTGTCTTGTATGAACTCTGGCTCACTTTCTTTTCTTCTGAAATCTCTCATATCCCTGAATATTGATCCTTTCAGTTTTTTACTAACTTATCTGAACTAATCTACATTCCAGCCCCTTTTCTCTTACACTGACCACATCACATGGCAGCTTACCACAGACCACCCGTTTCTTGTTCCAAAGCTTTAGATCTCAAATTTCCTCTGTCTAAACATCTTAACGTGGTGATAACAGTCACAGAGAAATGCACACACTGTTTAAATTGTAGGTTTGTAAACTAGCAGACCTTATTCCTGATATTCATTAATAATAGAGCACAGGAAAGGAAACTCAGTACCAGCACTGCCTTGTATTATTTGGCCATCGATATCTAAGTTCAGTTGCTTCCTCAATTCCCCATATTTTCCCTGGTCAGAGGTCTGTGGGTCACTTACTGTTTGCCAGTGTTATGTTATAAAAAGGCTAAGTGTTGTTAAGCAATATCTCTCAAATGAATACCTCCCTCCCCTACCTCTTTCACAGACGTATTGAAACAAAAAAGACTGCCTAAAACTTTGGGGCAGGGAAGCTATGTTCAACTCCACTTAAAAAGTCAAAACACTTATACACCACCAAATTATCCTAAGGTGCTTACACACATGCTTCAGGAGTGGAGTGGGGGGTGCTTTAATTAGAGTGCTGCTCTAATTGAGGTGCCTGGAGCATCTCATGTATCAGTATCCCTGCACTTCAAAATGGCCATGGGGGTTCTTTATCTGAAACTTGTGAAACGAGCTTTAGGTGAAGTTCCCATACCACCATTTGGAAGCATGAGGACACTGATACACAAGATATGGGAGACTGCTGGAGTGTGGAAGTTGCCATACTCCAGCAGACTCAATTAATCAAGTCTGTTCCAACACGCAGGAACTACAGCATGTTGGAGCAGCTTCCCCGCTTGTCTATAGATATTTCCAGAGCCCAAGCGACAACCGCATGGAATGCACTGGGTACTTTCTTCTCCTGGCAATTAATTATTTGCTATTAATGTAAGATTGATCATATCTTTCTGCATTACTCTACTATAATTTATTACTGACATTGTACCAACAGTGGCAAGTTTTTAAAAAAAAATCTCTCATTTATACCAACATGCTTTGAAAAAAGATTGACCAGCAAGAGAACAATGTATTTTGCAGAACATAATTGGATTGTTATCTTTCATGGGTCTTGTCTGACCTCTCCCAAAGGTGATAGAAATCAGGTCCCTTGTTTCAAGTCTTCATGATGCCATTGTTAGATCCTGTTACTTTACCTACTGGGACAGTGACTGACAATGGACCACCTGGACATTTGACAAAAAATACATTTTCTTCTCAGCTGAATATCTTACAGATTGGGCATTTTGCATTACCATGTGTGAACTGGTGCTGCTCATGCAAACTTTTTTTGTACTTCACACATCCAAATCTACTGAGGTTTATTTTTACCTACTAGAAAGTCTTCCAAGTCATTAATTTTAAAGAAACTGGCTGTTTCCTACAGCAAAAGTAATGCGCTTGATTAATCTCCAGATCCCTCATATCAGGGTTTTGTTGTTAAACAGCTTTCTTTTTTATATGCATCGCTTACTACAGTAATTTAATAAAATTGCCTAGTCTTCCCTTTAAGGTTGAATGTGGTTATCCAACTAGAGAGCCAATGTCCAAAATAAAGCATATTGATATATGTGAGCAGTGCTTAAGTGAGGTATATAGCACCAAGAGTGTGTATGCTTTTACAGTTTGGATAGATATATAGAGGAAGATGGTAAGGAAATCACATTGCTCTTATCTCTATACTCTCATAGCTTTTATCTGTGTTTCATAGATAAGAGAGTATGTTGCTACTAAACCAAATACATTAGAATGAAAGTTCAACAAACAGGGAAGGAAGGATATTGTGGCTTGACGTACCTTGATGGGGTGGTGGGACAGACACTTATATCTTTGGTATCCACAGATGTATACATACCTTTTTTGGCATCTGATATTCAACCATATAATAACGGAACCATTACTTCTTAAATAGATGCATATGGTTTCCTAGAAAACCTTGCAAAGCATACCTCTTGCTAATGTAATTTCATCATTAGAAGACAAGTCCACAATGTCCCCACCAACTAAAAGTGAAGAGTCTATCTGTAGTCTCCCCAACCAGGAAAAGATACCTGTTTTGGGAAAAAAAAAAACCATATTATTTTTACATGGAGTCCATAACTGTGAAAAGGGGTTGCATTGACAGGCTGGATACGTGAAATGTTCTATTTACCATCATAAAAGTCACAGTGCTATTCTGGAGTCACTTCTCTCAGGAAGAACAGATAATTACATTTCCTAGCCCAATTCATCTTTGGCGTCTCTGCTGATTCTCCAAACAAGGATGTCAAAGAATATTTAATGTAACATTTTTTGTCATATGTAATATCTTGATGTTGACTAGCCTGAGAGCACCCATTCATTCCCCATGATCCACCAAACATGGTTTAAATTATAAGGACCTTTGCCTTGTTATCAGTCTTGTACAGATTTGAATTGTCAATTACAAGTATGAAATATTTATTACTTATAATGAGCTCCTTGAGACAGTCTGTTCCTCTGTGATTTATATGTCAAACTTATTCTTGGTAGCTGATATGAATTACTGAAAGTCATATCTATTTAAATCAAGGAAAATATGGGAATAGTTTATTTTTAAGGGAAAGTGCACTGTAATATTCTTATATCATGTGATCCAAATGTTTGCTGTTTCAGCTGAACAGAGCTGAAAGTGCAATGTTTTCTTTGTCAAGTTTCTAAAAGACTTGCTTTTTCTAGGTATCTGCTATGTAGTCTACATATAAAAAAATATATAATACACTTTTGGTATTAAAAGCTTTGCACTATAGGCCTCTTAACTAGGTAATGATACCTTAAGCTATCTAAACAGTATATATATATTTAATATTAACTACTAATGCATAACAAAATCTTTAAGTACGGAATATAATTCACTTTTAACCAACCATTTCAACAGATTATTATTACCTAGACAACTGAAGTAATCTTTTTTCATTTTCTTATAGATTCCACATAAAATGGTTTTGAGAAAATATGTAATAATTTTGTGTGGTGGCACAATAATTGTGCTGTGGCTTGATCACGCTTCTGTGAAAAATATTAGTTAATAATCTTTTCAGAAAAACTGAAGTACGGGTCAGAGGTATTGTACAGGCAATTAGGTCCTGGAACAGTTTGCATCCATTGCAAATGTACAGTGGGCGCGTCTATATGAGACACTACATCACCATAGCAATGACCTACAGCGACATAACATAGGTGTGCACATACCATGATGCCACCGCTACAGCTCAGTAGCTCATTGCTACTGCGCAGTAGGGTCAGAAATGACCCATGTGGCACTGGGACCGTGCAGTACCAGTGGTTACTGTGCCGTCCTTTAGTAGTTGCTAAAGCAAGTACTAAATGATGCGCAGTTACAACTGCGCAGTTAGGTGCACGTGTAGATGCACCCAGTGTGCTAAAGTCTACTGCTACATATTAAGCCTGGTGACCAGGGCTGCCGGAATAGCCCAGGTCTTTTTCTAATATAACATGCAGAATCAGTGGTCAAAGAGACTCATTCTGATCAGTATCTGGCAAGGTGAGTATGAACATTTCTTTGCAATCTGACCTTGTCTGATTGACCTCGAATGCTTCAGGCAGGCTGAAATGACATACATTTTCTAGAACAGGGCAGCCCAAACTGCAGCATAAATCCCACAAGTGGCACAGGCAAGATTAGTGTGTGGCATGCAGCGGATTAAGGAGGGGACAGGAAGCACCACATTAGAAAAGTCAGGCAACAGAGAAAGCAGCAGATCAGGAAGGGAGTGTGGGGCAGTAAGCAGAAAGCAGGGTAAGAAATTGGGCACGGGATGGGGATTCAGAGTGACACTCAAGGAGAGTGCAGAGTTTATCTGTGGCACACCTTATATAAAGGTTGGCCCCCACTGCTGTAAAAGATGATGTACCTTGCCATGTATTTATGTATTCTTTATGTATTTAATACATTGGGTGGGCTTCAATCTATAAAGCCTCAAGGCTTCAGATTACAGGTTTTTGAGACACTGCATCTACACATGCAATTGATGCAAAGCAATAAACTCCACAGCATATTGCACTGGAATTTATGTTCTTGGGCACCATGTTTACATGTGCACCTGGGACCACAACACACTGAGACAGGTCAAAGCAGCCCTAACAAGCAGGGAGCCCCCAGGATCAGACTGCCAGCCCACGGCTGCTCTGACTCAGCTCAGTGTGCTGCAGAGGGGCTGGCTGGAGCACAAGGGTGCTTCAATACAGGGATAGTCAGCAGGCAGCCCCACACTGTAGCACTCTCATGCCCCAGCCAACCCCATAAGCATCTACAAATGCACTGCTGAACAGAAAATGCCACCACAAGGTAGTAGTTGTATTTACACGAGCTAACCTGCAGCAGAGTTTATTAGTTTACTGAGACCTAATAGGGCTGCATGTGTAGATGTAGAGACTTTACTGCAGAGCTAATTAGGCTACTCCACAGAAAATGTCTCATGCAGACATGCCCTGTGGGTGCATCTACACATGTGGTTTACTGCAGAGTGGACTAATTAGATCTGCAGTAAAGTGTCACCATCTATATGTGTGCTGGTATTAGGGTGCAGTAAACTAATTAACTCTGCTGTAAGATAGTACTGTGAGGGACATGCACATGGTGTAGCATGTGTAGCAGTGACTGGGGAGGTTGTAGACTTCTTGCTGTTGCCTAGCCATATAGCTCCACAGGTTCTGTAACCTTGTGCCCCAGCCAGTCCCTCCGCTGCCTGACACCAACACCAGGAGCCTGGGGCTGACCCTCCTATGCCTGCTGCTAGCCTGGGGCTGCTCTACCCTGGCTCAAATTGCTTTTGTCCTGGGCACACATGTAGACACTGCACCTGGCAGCAGTTTAATCTGGCTCAAACTGTGCCAGAGTTTATTGCTTCACATTAACTTAATGTGTAGATGCACCCTGTATGACTCTCTTCTCCTACTTAGTCTACATCTTCACTTGAGAGCTTCTGTAATGCATGAGTAAGTAGTCTGTAGCTTAAATCTCTGGGGCTAGTACCAGGATGTTCTCAGTAGAAGGCCTGTACTCTGGATTTAGCTTTCAGAGACACCATCCTTTGACCTTTAGGGCATAGTGAAAGATCCAGCTGATTATCCAACTTATCTCTGGAGAAGGGGGTTAATGGGCTCTCCATCTGATATTGTATTTCAGTGTTTCTTTAACTTCAAAACATGAGCTCATGAAGATTTTCATTGATGCCTTCCATTTGAATTAATGTCACATTGGGTAAGTGTAAAATGGATCACAGCATAGAAGATATAGTCAACATGTATGTAGTCTTCCCTAATTGATTGTGATAATGTTTTTAGATATAGTTTCCCAAACGGTGCCTGTCCATTTAGACTGCTCCTCTATTAGAAATCATCTTTTCTGTCTTTGTAAGTCTACCTGCTTTGGAAAAAATGAAACTTACAGTGTAAGCAAATTCAAGTTGAAAAACTGTAAATATTTAAGGAATAATATGCAGGATTTTTTATTTTACCTGAAACCAATCATCAATGTAAGAAAGAAACCACAAACAAACATAAAACACACCTAAGACTGCAACCTTTTTTAAATCAACTTTCTAGACTCAGATCACTAGCTGTGCTTCACTTCATAATAATTCTTTGAACTCTGTCAAATTTCATTTAGGAAGAAAAGGTTGAGCAACCTTTAAGATGTATACAATATAGCTACCCTTCCTAGAACCTGTTGCACAATTATTGAAAGAAAAAACCCATAAAACTTTCATACTAATATTTTCTTGTGTTAGAAGGAAAATGACACAACCCAGAAGAATCAGGGCCACTATCTGATACAAAAATCAGACATGTTGCCATTTTTTTCTTGCTAAAAAAATCTGAACATTGCTATAACATTTTCCACACTAAATTCATTTTTTAAATAGGAACAATAATTTGTATAGATCTGTGTTGGGCTCTTCCCAAAAATAATTGCCAAAGTATAAGATCTCCTTATACTGCTAGTCATAACAGATGACAACAACCTTATGTTTAAAATCTCTACAAGGGATGAATTTAAATGAGCTATTAATGGTTTGGAAGCAAGGTAAGTCTCTGGTGAGAACTAAATTCTGAGAGGATTCTACAAGACATTCCAAATATTCTTACAT
>NW_005842170.1:1705330-1716140 GCF_000455745.1 Alligator sinensis
TCTTTCCCTTCACAGAAGGATATCTTAAATAAACTGAGATGGAAAATTTTAACTATTAAAATCAAACAATAAATTAGTAAAAACAATACAATTAGTAAAAACACTGGACCTTCACATTTAAACTGATTTTAATAAGAATATAAATATATTATGAAGTGAATTCTCTTAATGGAAAGTGATATTTAATTGACATGTAAATTAAGCTTTATTACAGTGAAGTACTAAATATGAAAAAGGTTAATATTTTGGTAACTCAGCTTATGAGTGAAGATGAAGCAGGAGCAAAATATCCATTACAAAGTATCACTTTTAAAAATGGAAGTAGGTTGTAAACGTGTTGGTCTAAGGACATAAGCAGATGAGATTATTTGGGTAAATTTGATACCATTTATTAACCAACTCAAATAGTTGGAAAAATTCTTCTTTGCAAGCTTTTGTGTACAAATACCCTGTGTCATTCTGAGGAAGCATCTGCAGATGGTCTGCGATGCTTCTGAATGGAGTAGTAAAGCAGCCAGAGGCCAGTACATATGGAAGAAATCCAGTCAGTTAAAATGTAAATTGAGGTGGTCAGCAGGCGAGAGAAAAGTGTGTGTGTGTGTGTGTGTGTGTGTGTGTGTGTGTGAGGAGGGATGAATGTAGCTTTGGGTAGGTGGTGATAAGACAGATGTGGGGGGGGGGGGGGGGGGGGGGAGACAGGGAATGAGAATAGCTGGTAAAAAGTGGAGGGTTTACCTGGGGAGTCAGATATTAGGTAGTTTATGTGTCATAAATCCAATGTCTATATTTAGTCCATGATTTTTTGTATCCAGTAGATTGATGAAGTGAAGTTCATACATTTTGTGAAAGGTGTTTTGTAAATTCCCTTTGAGAATTAGAACTGAGAGATTGGAGAGAGAGAGTGGTTTTCTTGTGAGAAATGTGCCCCCACAGGTAATTGAGTATTCTCGTCTTTGACAGATTTTCAGTGTGTGTTCATTCTGGTACGTAGTTGTTTGGTTTCTCCTACCTATTTTCCATGAGGGCATTTGCAGCACTGGATGAGCTATATTTCAGTTCTGGAGCTGCAAGTGTAAGATCCAGGAATGCTGATGGTTTTGTTGTGAGGTCTAGTAGTTGTGGGGGTGGTGGAGATGTGTTGGCAGGTTTTACATTTCTTGTCATGGCATGGTCTGGTTCCATTCGATGTTTTGGGGACATAGGAAGTTTGCTTCTGGTGATGAAGTTGGAAAGGTTCAACGCTTATTAAAGGCTAGGATGGGTGGCTCGGGGAAGATCTCTGTAAGAATTGTGACTCCTTCTAGTACGGGTTGCAATTGTTTGAAGATTTTCCATATAAGTTCTGGGTGGGGATGATATGTCATAACCAGTGGTGTGCAATTCATAAGGGTTTTTCTTCTGTTTTGCAGCAATTCTTCACATTGTATCCAGGTGTCTCTTTCAAAAGTACAATCTATCTCTCTGGAGGAGTGGCCTGGTTGAGCAAAGGCCCTTTTGAGATTTGTAAGGTGGCGATCACAGGTGTTCTCCTCAGTGCAAATCTGGTGGTATCAGAGGGCTTGCCTGAATATTACAGCTTTCCTAGTGTGTTTAGGGAGATGGTTGGTTCTGTGAAAATACCTATGTTGGTCCATGGGTTTCTTGTATATGGTAGTCTGTATTTTACCATTCTGAGTAGTGACTGTACTGTCTAAAATGTGAATGTTGGTGTTGGAGTATTTTGATAATTACCTGATGCAGGGGTGATGCACATTGAATTTCTGATGGAAATCAATCAGAGATTGCAAGTTTTCAGTCCAAATGTTGAAGATGTCATTGATATATCTTAAGTATTGCAAGGGTTTGATGGTGTTGTCCTAGAGGAATTTTTCTTCCTTTCACTTCTAGAAATGTTCACTTACTCATAGTACATGTAAAGTACTGCATTCATAAAAGTATTTCATAAGTAACTTCTGGAAAGGGATATTTTCTATAACAACATGAAAATATTAATTGTGTTACTGTAGAACTTAGGATCAGATCCTGGACCAAGATTCCATTGTGCTAGGTATTGTACAAATGTGGACAAAAATGGTACATCTGCCTGAGAATTTATAATTTAAGGCAAAAGACAGCAGATGGAGATAGAGAGTAAAAGGGAACACAAGGAAAATATGTTCATTATCATAATAGGCACTAGTCACAGAACCACAGCAGTCTAACCACTGATGCTTTTTTCAGGAAAGCAGATTTTAATGAGAGATTTGAAAGAGGGTTTGAGGTAGTTTTGTGGATGTTTGTAGGGAATTCCTTCCAATCTTAGGGGTAGCATAAGAGATACTTGTATGAAAATCTAACAAATAGACTCTGGAGGATTGCATTGTGGGTTAATCAGAGATGAGAAATAACCTGTCAGCAGAGAGGAAGAGAGAGAGAGAGAGAAAATGGATAAGGATAGGATGTAAACAGTTCAAAGAGTAAAGACAGGTTTGATGCAACAGAAGAGGGAAAGCCAGTAAGGAGGTCTACAAGAAGGGGAGATGTGGTAAAGTAATGAGCTAGATAAAATATTTTTGTAGCAACATTGTAAATGGATAGCAGTCAGGCAAGATTACATTTGAGAACCTGAATGAAAGTTTTAGCTATTTTGTATGCATTGGAAGGGATATACTGGTATTTAGATATGCATTGAAGATTGTTTCCGAATGACCTCAATAATTCTGTTTACCTTTATTTTTCCCTTTATTTTAATTAAGAAAATACAAGCATTTTTCTTACTATCAAGGCTGGAAGAAAAGTAATCTGCTTATATCATAACATTTCCAAGTAATCCACCAAGTAATGCAACACAACAGTAATACACCTAGCTGTCTCCACTAATCAATGGTGAGGAGTGTGGCACTTTAAAGATTAATTTATTTAGGAAGGCATAAGCTTTCATAAACTGCAGCCTACTTTGTCAGATGCTATGAATATCTGAAGTAGGCTGCAGCCTGTGAAAACTCAAAGCTTTTAAAGTGCCAAACCCCACTGTACTCTGCCTGACTTCAGATTAACATGGCTAACTATCTCTGTACTCTAGCGGAGCCATTCTTTAACTTTTGAATCATCTTGTTATAGATGATGAATTTATATTTGTCTGAGGAAGAAGTTACCAAATAGGTGCTGTGCAACAGAATGAAATTAATTCTTCATAATATTGTAAGGAGCTTTCTATGATGTGTCTATGAATGAATACCAAAACATGCCAAGAGTAGCATAGTAAAACTCTAGGTATTACTCTCTTTCTGTACCACATTTCAGCTGAAGAGCTGAAAACTCCTAACACACACGTACATGGATATCGTCTTATCATCCCATTCAGTTCCACATAAGCAGTAGCTGCAGCATGAAAACAAAGCACAGCAATGCTCATAGCAATGAAAATATTATGTTTACAAAAATAATTATTTCCAAAAGATGGGCATTAATTTTCTGCAAAACTCTGTAACTATAATCTTAACAGTTGATTTACAGTTTGATACATTTAACTTTTTCTATCATGTATTTTATAATAGTTGAAGAACACACATCATGATGGGGCTGGTCCATGCAAGTTGTTTTTACTCAGTGATTAGTTTAATCAAAGTCAAAAGTTGCAGGATAAGGTTCATTATTTCATTCCCTATAACATTAATTTCCTCCCTTAATCCAAACTTAGATGAATTCAGTTTTTAAAGTAGGTTTAATCCAATAAAACATAAGAAGCATGGATCAAAGAACAACCCAGAGGCACAATTCACAGAAAGCAGCTAATGTGAAGTTTAGGAACATCAAACCTAAAGTCTGTTTACTATGTAGGTAGACAACCCAGAAGCATAAAAGATAAGTATATGACTTAATTGTCAAGATTTACTCCCATATCATAATACTGTCTACCCAATTAAAGGGCATTTTGGCTAATTACTAATTAGTATGAATCAACCGATGTAATCAACATGTGCTAACACTACATTATACAGTCTAGTTGCTTGTTTGATCTAGTTGCTTGTTTCCATACTGAATTCTGAATTGCTATGCAATGTGTCCATCCTGGAGTTTAATACAAATCAAATTAAAATTACAAATGTGCTTTTTTCTTCATTTGTATCTTGTTTTAATAGGCACAAATTCTGGTTCTGTGAAAGTCCTTGCTTGAAATTCACAAATAAGTCTCGATTCTGCCCAAATTAGCCGCTACATTTTAAGTGTATTGAAAGACAAATCCTAAATTTAATAACTTGTGAAGTTGTTATGTATATATGGGGAAATGTTTATAATTTGCAGTTATGATACTACAATTGTATTAAATTGTACAAATGTAACCATGAAAATATTTCTTACTTTTACACTTATCAAATTAAATACCCTGTCTATTCCATTTGAAATAGGGATATTTCAATTGAACAACAATTTAATATTTCCATTTCACACCCATTTGGCATACAATGGGCTGAATTCTTAGTTGCAACAAGTTAATATGTTGTGTTGTATTCGTATAATCCCGGGTTCAGGAAGTGTTCTTTAACTGCCTCTTCCAATGACCCAACTGCAGAATTCCTGGGGCCAAAATTTAAAGGAGTATTGCGTGTTCTGTGAATGCTCAACTGCACAATCCCATAGAGTCCCACTCACTCTCTAAGTATTCATTCCCCACTGTCAAAGGAAATATTTGCATTTCCTTACCTGGAACTGAATCTGAAGAACTGATCTACCGATATTCAGTAGTATAAATACAATATGCCCAGTACAGAAAAGATGGCACTGTGATGTGTTGGTTATATTTTTGCACTTGCTAGTATCTTTGGTTGAAATCCTAACCACGTTGAAGCTAATGGGAGTTTTATCACTGCTTTCCAGGAGAGACAACATTTCAACCAAGTACTATAAGGCCCATTAATATCAACAGAAATTAAGTGGCATGTCAATCCTTCTACTGGGATTTTAATTCTCAAGGCTCCATCAAGAGCTCCTCTCACAGGAGCCACTGTGGAAAGGTGCTAATCAGTAGGGCTGTGCAAAATTTCACTGGCTGTTTCATTTCAACACTGTTTTGACTCATTTCGAGTTTGAAACAGTGAAATTGAAATGAAATAAAAGGCTTCCAAACAGTCATGAAATGAAACGAGGGCAGTCAAAACATTTAATAAGTTTCGAAACATTTTGAATTTCAAAGTAGCCCAGCTGAGTTCCCCTTCCCAGTGCTGTGATCAGGTTGAGAAAGGGAACTCAGCCCAGCCCAGCTGAGTTCCCTTCCCCAGCCTGATCCTAGTGCTGTGGGAGGTGGGGAACTCAGCTCAGCTGGGCTGTGTTTCCTTCCTCAGCAGGATCCTAGCACTGGGGAGGGGAACACAGCTGGGCTGGGCTGCATTCCCTTCCCCATCCCAACTGTAGTGCTGGGGAGGGGAACTCAGCTGGGCTGAGTTCCCTTCCCTAGCCCAATCATAGCGCTGGGGAGGGGAACTCAGCTCAGTTGGGCTGAGTTCCTTCCTCAGCCCGATCAAAATGTTGAAACAGCAAAACCCTTTCGATGAATCAGAATGGAACAGTGTTTTTGAATCAAAACAAAACTTGAAACAAAACTCTGTTCTGTCGAAACGTCAAAATGAATGTTGAAGCTGAACACAGCTGTTTTTCACAGCCCTACTATGAGCTTCTTTGTTAGGCCAAGAAAAAAGAAACTTGCATAAGTGAGATGGCTGCATTGCACCAATGCAAACTCATTCCCTATAGAATTCCACCATTTCTGAGCCTTGCTTACAGTTCACACCATCATCTGTTAATTTCACTTTCTATTCACTAGAAAACACAGATGAGAGTAGCAACAGGCTCAACAGAGCAGTTCAGAGGGAGCATTAGGTCTCTGAGGCAGCCTTGAAAGACTTTATCTTTAGTAGTATTTTTTTCTGGTGAGAATATTTAAACCTACAGCAAGAAGCTAGGTCTAATAGGCACAGGCAATGGAAAGAAAAACTGCTATCTGAAGCCTTTTATGAGAACAGGAAAGACACAGGGCACAGTAACTCTTTCCACTTGAAACAGAGGTTTATTTCAATGTTTTTGATTCTTTACCATTATCAGACCTTAGATTACTTGTTCCGCAGCTAAGGTCTTATCTGTGATCTGCAAAATACAATTGTCATGTTTATTTACAGTATGAGAAAGTCAAAAGGGCTCAATGGCCTGCTACTGAATCATTTATTGAGGATCTCTCTTTCTTTTACAGGTATGGTCACTAACAAATATATCATTGCCAAGATAGACTGCTGATCCTGCAGAGAGCAACTCATGAATAGTCAGCTTATTTAAAAACCATCGGTTCTTTTAAGTATGCATGCTCCCAAGTACCTAAAAAGACAGATTGTGTGTGTATAGGAGCAACCATGCCAGTAGTTCTGCATCATAACCACTATCAAAAAGAGGAGGTTGTGATAGATTGGCTATGTCATGAGAGGAGACCATATCCCCAAGAATATTTTGTGTAGCAAGATTTGAGACAAATCTAGAAAGAGGGGTTGACTTCTGTGGTGGTACCATGATGTGTGCAAAATTGATATGAAGTCATTTAACATCAACATAGAAAGCTTGGAGGAGTGTGAAGAATCCTATCCAATCTGAAGGGAACATCTGGCACTGTATGCAGCTCAACATGAAGCTGTTTTGAGCTAGAGGATGGAAGCAAAGTGAGAAAGAAGAAAGCAGCGTGCTGTAAACTTGGATTTCAACTCAGACAATATATGGATCTGTGAAATTTGTACCAAGCTGTGTTGCTCTAAAGTTAGGCTTGTCAGCCACAAATGGATTCATTAAACATCTGACTAGAACTCTTCTGTGTACACCATGATCCAGATGATCAATAGTTGCCTACCAGACAGATATTTCTATGTAATTGCCATAGTCTTAAATAATTATCCATGCATTGATTTCAACAATGTGCAAATTCTTTTTGGCTCCTGTAGGTCTAGGTAACCATATACCTGAACACCATATCTTACTCTTTTCCCATCATCTATAGACAAGATGCTTACTAAGAATTCCTATGTTTCACAGTCCCTAGTCCCCTGAAGCTGCTTATAAGGTATTCTCAATAAAGTAATAAAGTTTCTTTTGTGCCTGATCATTGTGAGCACTAAATACTTCCTCTCCCCAAAAGAAAGAAAAAAAATTAAGATAAACACAATATGGATGGATAGACAGCTCAAAATAGTAGAGCATGAAGTCTCCATAACCTTCTCCATAGCCAAGCATGCTCTCCATAGTCAATTCTGCAAAAGTAGCACCAGGAACATGAAACTACTTTGGCAAGGAGTGTCAGAGCAGGATACATCTCCATTAGGAAACAATGAAAAAATGTGATGATATTGAAGTTCAAGTTTCAACATTTGATATTAATACATAAAAAGAGAGCTAAGGTACTCTGGGTTATCTTTGGTTTTCAAAGTTTACAAGTATGCATGTAAGCAGTTTCTATAGAACATCTGGTTTTCACATCCGTATTCTAAAAGCCCCCATCTTTTGGATACGTAAGTAAAGAATGACAACTCCATCTATGGTCCTCAATTATTTCATGGTTCCTTAAGTATAAAAGATGTTACCTCATGTCATCAATGTGGTGAGATTCTGTCTTAAACAACTGACATTTTCTTTTCTGAATTCTTTTTTTTTTCATATTCCCCTTCTACAATCTGTATTGTAAAGTTATTGATCAACCCTGGCTGCTCTATTCCACAGCAGAGGTTACCCTGAACAGGTAGCAAGCACATTTCTTATAAAGACAGCCTTAGAAGTTTTTAGGGGTCCTAATAAGGACCCAAAACATAAGGTACCAGTATTAGTTCTAATGCTACTTGAAGAAATTCCCAACTTGGGTGTTCTTTCCAATTTCTATACTATAATTTTCTAACAACATTAAAATAACAGCACTTTTCTAGGATCAAAAAAGTTCTTCAACATGTGGCTGTAGCTGAAGTAGGAGAAATCTCAAGTATAAAGGTAAAGGTATTTCTTTTCCATGGATCCTAGCTGAGTATTCCAAAAAGAGCACATCACTACCTAGAAGTCTGGCCTTTAAGGCCAAATACATTCTAAATTACAACCTTGCAGGCTTACAGCAACACTTTAGAATTCATGTATGCATTGATTGAAGTTGCCAGAAAACGTTTCAGTAACTTCAAAGTTGCAGTCGACCAGTGCTGCCATGATCTCTCTCAGACACTATTTTCTAGGAAATCTATTCCAGTCTTAACTGCACAGACAAGACCTGAAGGTCATCACATTCACATTGACAATAGTATATGGACTGGCCTATTGATTTTATGCAGAGGCCCAAAGCTTATTTTGATTCAAAGTCTGTGGCAGGCGCTTCTGAATTTGGGGCTGGCCAAAGAAATCAGAACTCTGCGTATATCAGATAAAACTTGCAATAGTAAGATGCACTGATTCTTTTATCCCCCTTATGTTTTCTTTTTTTTCAAAGCTTATAAAAAACATATCCAGAGGGTAAGAGCGAAACGTCTTCCAAGAAAGAAAGAAATAGTAGAATCTGACAGATTAAGAGGAAGAATACGTAGGAGAAAAAAGAGTGGATAAGATTGAAGCAAAAAGTGAAAATACAGAGGAGATGGAGAAGAACAATGAGAGAGATCTGGGGCAAGATTTAAGCATCTTTCTTTTAATGTTTTTCCTTAAATAAAGAAAAGGTCAGATAAAACTAGATTTTTACCCACCTTTTCATTTGGATACTAAATGCATAATTGAACTTTGTAATTGAAGAATGGAAAACTTAAAGGAGCTGTAGAAATAGTTCAAATCCCATAAAAGAGGAGAAGAGAAGCTGACAGAAAAATAGATTTTAAACTTTTTTTGACATCATAGAAGTGAAATGCATATGCACACACATATGTTCCTATGTCACACAGCTTGTATTTCTATATCACTGTGTAGCGGGAATTAGTAGAGGTTGGCTATTTATTAGCAGTGTATCTGAGGAAACATATGCAATAGAGAACATTTCAAACACAGCACTGACACTATGGATGTATTCTGTTCTTTCAACAGGGGGTAACAGCAGTCTCATTCAAGTGTGGACTGAGTGGCAAATTTTGGCATTTAATGGCTATCCTCCCTCTGTCATTTCCAAAATACAAGTTCAGCCTAAAGGTAACTGCAATTCCTATGGAAATTTATGGGCCCAATGAGCTGTGACATAAATGAGGGTGTAAAGAAGTCAAGTAGGGTGGCACGGTGGTATAGCCTATATTGATTTAGTAATTTTTATGCATGTGTCAGGAGTGTATAGTTACTAATATGCACAGGAGTTGGACGGAAAGCATAAAAAGGAAAAATAATTAAATAGAGAGGGCAAAATAAAGCATATCCCTTCATTGCTTTAATTTATAATTCAGGATTCTGCAATACTCCTGGGGCTAATTCATTCATAGTATAAGAAGCAACAACATCCATTGCCTAAATGAAAGTTTCAAGAGCTTAGTCCTAGAGTAAATTTTTTGTATCCAGGAAAGGCAATTTCAATGGGCTTTTTTTAGCAGTTTAACCTGTATTAGGGATTGGCTTGAAGAAGGCCCGTGGAGTTTTCATCATATATGTGCCATAGATTTTATGCATTTTTCGAGTCAATCTGTTAGTTACACCAGCGGTGCTCAAGCTTTTGGCTTTGCATGCTAGATTGGCAGTAAGGAGCCAGTCTGTGGGCCAGACTGAGCTCCATGCACTAGGATTGGACCCCACACTGCCTCAGCCAGCCCCTGCATGCCGTTGGATTGGGCCCTACATGGGCCCCATGTACTAGGATCAAGCTTCCTCTACCTGGAGAAGGGTGTTTATACCCAAAAGCTTGCAAAGAAGATTTTTTCCTATTATTTTAGTTTGTCTAATAAAAGATTGGATTTACCCAAAGAACCTTGTCTAGAATACTTAGGACACCAAAGGGATGACTAGCAGATGCTGAACTGTCCTCTAAGCTTTCAGACATAGTCCCTCTAGAACAGGGGCATGCAATTATTTCAGGTAGAGGGCTGCTCACCCAGTTTTGGCAAGCTGTCGAGGGCTGCATGGGTAGCCCCACCCCTTGACAGGTGCCCCGCCCCCTGGTAGGCATCTTGTGACTGGAAGTCCCCTAACCCCTGACCTTTGCCACCAGAAGTCCCTCCTTTTACCCCCAGAAGTACTCCTTTCATCAAGGAGTTTTGCCATCTCAGAACCAGAAAAATACCAAATTATATTCTAAAAAGTAAACACGTAAAACATTCATTAATTTGATTTTAAAAATATTTTTGTCCTGGTTTACATGTGTTTGTGTAGTGTGCATAGAGGTGATTGCATATAATAGCTTAAAATGAAGTTTTACTTTTGTATATTGTGGGGGGAGGGGATAGGTTTGTGGGGGGTCTGTGGCTGTGTGGGTATGTGGAATGTGGGGGAGGGTGTGCTGTGTGACTGTGGGGGGGTAGATAACTGTGGGGGTGGAATGAGGGAGCATGTGGATGTGTGTGTGGATATGTGGGGTGTGAGTCAGGAAGGGGTTTGCAAGAAGTTGTGTGGGGGAGGGTGGCTGGAGTGCATGAGGGGTTGTGGGTGTGGGGTTCTGCATGTATGGCAATGAAAGGAGGTATGGGTGCATGTGTATGGTGGGGTGTGCATGTGGGACTCACCGTATGAACACACACACACACACCCTCCCTACACACACACACACACACCCCTGGATACCAGCTGGCCCCATGCTTCCCAGTCCAGCAATGCAGCTGGGAGCCACATGGTGCTGGAGCAATGTGGGGACAGGAAGGCAGGGAAA
>NW_005842170.1:1716158-1718650 GCF_000455745.1 Alligator sinensis
CCCCTAGGTCCTACTGCCCCTGGGTCCTGTCACCTTTGACAGGCAGCCAGGAGCAGATAAATATTTTCTAAATGTTTTAGGGGCCCCACAGGCCAGATAGAACAGTATGGAGGGCCAGATTCAGCCCACAGGCCATATTTTGCCTACCTCTGCTCTAGAATGAGCAGCACCAGTCTGTTCAGGTTTTTATATGTATCATTCTTATGATAGAATCTGAGCCTCTTCCAGAAGTGCACTGAATACTGCATGTAATATCAATCAAGCATGGATCCCTTTAAGGGCAAAAGTAGTTCACTGTATGGTAGTTATGACATTTTATAGAAGAGATTTTAAAAAGAGGGGTGAGCCAGGGAGCACTAACATTTGAAAAAAATTGGGATCCTATCATTTATATCAGATTTCTTTGTCTACTTAGGATGCAACATGATGCTATAGGTTTGAGCTCTAAACAGAGAAATGCTGAAAACCCAGAAATCATATAAATATTTCTATTAATACTAGTTGTATTTCATGCATTTTCACTGAACAGCTAACTGATGTCTACATTTACAAATAATGTTCTCTTAACTTTTACCTGTGTTAAACAAAAGTCAGTTGTCAACTGACAAGATGGCCTATATGCTCATACTTTGCATTGCTATGCACCTAAGTTATGCACAGACACATACGCTTTACATGAGGCACTGCAACATGAACTAAGTGAAACTGTTTTCAGTGATAATTTTGTAGTGCCTACTCTTCAACATTCAACATTTTAACAGACCTGACCATTTAAAATAAGACGTTGCAAAGCCATAGCTTCACAAACAAAATATCTTGAATTAAGTATGTTTGACTCTTGAAAAGATGAGGGATAGACTATGAATCATAACCTTTAAATATCTGATAAGAAAAGTCAAAATGGAAAGCTTGAGCTGTAACTAATTTTCACATTTTGGATCAAGTTTTCCACCTGAAGGCAAGAGATGAATTAAATGCTTCTTTTGATATAATATGTTCAGTTCAGTTTGGATGAAACCCAATGAGTGAAAAAGTACAAAATCTCATTTCTAGTATTCCATCATATTACATGAGCTATGGTTCTCTCATAAACACAGTGAAATGTTTCCCATCTAACTGTTGCTTGGTCATATAACTCCAGTGTAACTCCTGTTCTATATGAAAGATCTTAATACCATATGCATGTATATCTTAATCAGTAAGATAGTAGACCAGCAGCAGCTTAGATATACTTACATTTTCTGCTATGTGGATACAACAAATGAAGGGGTACAGATACTGACTACTGAAAAGCCAATTCAGATTAAATGAGAGGGGAAGAGAGTATAGCAATTGCACTTAATATGGAGTATCACCAGTAGTCTTGTCATTGATCCCCTTTTTGATAATTAAGGGAAGGAAGTTAAATATTTCTTTATTTATCAAATATACATTACTATCTTTAACCCCACAAAAAAAAAAAAACCCGACATTTTTGCCACAGGTTTTGCAGGTCCTATCTGCACGAAGTCACCACCACTGTTCATTTAGCCAAACACGGGTGTGGCTTTCCTCCATTCAAAACCAGCTTGTGTCATACTTTAAGTGTTGTTCATCCTAGTCAAAACTGAACGCAAAAAGGGCATTTTGCAGAACAACATTTACTACCTTTTAATGGTTTCTACATCAAATTTTACTCAATTTTCAAATGGAAGGGTGGTTTTATCTTAGTACCACTCCTGTAAACTGGGATCTGGAAATCAAGCTGTATTGTTCATGTGGATGATGCAGCAAGTTCAGGGATACAAATACTTTATATATTAGGGCTGTGTGAAGGTTCAGGTGCTGATTTGATTCAGAGGCGATTCGGCCCAATTTGGTGGCTGAATCTCTGAATCTGAATCAAATCAGGGGACCAATTAAAAGGTCCGAATAGATTCGAAGCTCTCCAAATCATTGGAAAAGATTTGGGGAGAGGGGGCTGGCAGAGGATGGAACCATGTGGTGGCACTTAGCAGCCCTCATCCCCTGCCTGCTCCCCCAGCCCCCCCTCCCCATGGCTGCCCTGCCCACCCCAGCTCCCAGTACTTTAAAAAAAAACTCCTACTCACTGGGTGCTGCCAGTTGGGGGTGCAATCCCTGCTACCCTTTACTGCCCCATGTTGCATGGGGGGCTCTGCATGAGCCCCCTGACCCTCCCTCGTTCCCCCAGAACCGCCATGGCTACCCCACCTGCCCCAGCTCTGGTCCTTTTAGGAAAAAAAAAGAAAACAGCTTGGGACTCTCTGGCTCCTGAAGTGGCCTTGGGGCTTTGGGGGCTCATACAAAGCCCCCCACACAGAATGGGCCAGTGGGGGGCAACAGGGATGGCCCCCCCACCCAGCAGCACCCGGTGAGTCAGGGCTTTTTTTTTCAAAGTGCAGGGAGCTGGGGCGGGTGGTGTTGATAAGCACCCCTTGTTTCAGGGGCACCTGGCCAAACCCCTAGGGACAGAGGTAGGGCTGGGAGGCATG
>NW_005842170.1:1718715-1719135 GCF_000455745.1 Alligator sinensis
TGTTTTGAAAAAGTATTTTATCTAACCAAGGGCATAGATTAGGTTGTTTAGGCTGGGAGAGATCGCTTGTTGCTTAGTTGTTTAATTGATGGCCTCGCTAGAAGGAAAGCTGTATCAACAAAGATCCGGAGCTGGAAGGGGGGTTACTTGCTGGGCTTGCTACACATTTCATCACATCAGCAAGTTTAACCTGTTACGTAGCTATATAAGGCAGACGCCCACTGGGGTGGGTGTGCTTGCTTTGCGAACTATTGCCAAGCACCACTTTCTGCGCAGAAATAAAGATTAAGTTGGATCCTTCACCCCTGTGTGTTTATTGGCACAAGCGCACCGGGCACGAACTCACTGTCCTTTGGGGACAACAATTTCTGGCGACCCAGATGGGACCCTAGCTGACTGCCTTGCCCGGTCCACCTCTTC
>NW_005842170.1:1720981-1727961 GCF_000455745.1 Alligator sinensis
AAAGGCCCCTTATAAAAACCCAAGACCCCAATAATGGGAGCCACTGGCCAGCAGACATATCGTCCTTTTGCGCCACACATGGAGTGCAAATTGAGAGGAAAGAAAGTGTTTCATCAGTTACTGTATATGCCTGAGTGCCCCATACCTTTGTTTGGGAGGGATTTGCTGTGCAAATTGCAGGCCCAATTGATCTTTTCGGAGGGAAAAATTACTATGAAGATACCAACTGAGGAAGCCTGGAAAATCAGTAGCAAAGCTGGGTTAGATATCTAGGAGCTCAAGCCAGAAGTCAGATTAGGAAGGTGAAGGGTCAAACAGAACATGGATGATGAGCCAGGCCAGTAACGAAGGGATCAATCAGAGAGCTAGTAAAAGCAAAAGGCAAGGGTGAAGTAGTCTGGGTAGGAATTGAGCCCTGCTGCCCAGACACTTCCTCTTCCTGTTCAGTTTTTATAGAAAGTAGTGACAGGTCAGCTGACTCTTGCAGAGACCCACAGGCCAGATGACAAGCCTCCACAGGCCAGAAATGGCCCATGGGCCACAGGTTGAGCACCGCTGGAATAGGTGGAAAGTACCACATTACCCTATAGCCTCATGGTTAAGAAACTCTCTTGGAAAGTGGGAAATGTGTATTTGAAACTCATTAGGTTGTGGAGGGCCTATAATCCAGGTCGCTTACTTTCCAGTTAAATGCTTAAATCACTTGGATATTATGTAAAAGATGGGTGGTATTACATCTTCCTTCTTTCTCTTGAAAATTGTGAGTGTTGCTCAGTTATGTGCCTTCCTCAGAAGAGGACTTCAGGCTTTGCTTCCTGAGTGAATCTCTATCCACTAATGTTTGAAGTTGGATTATATTTCAGACCCACTACTGTCCTCAGCATTTTCTATTGGTTGAGCTAGATGGCTCCATACTTAGAATGTGGGTTTTGTGTATCTCCTGTTGAGATGCCTATTTCTCCTCATGAACTGAATAGGGAGAGTAGATTCCTAACTACTTATCCTTGAATCGTTCTGCTGAAGCCAAGCACCTAATTTTTAGGTGTTATAACACATGTACTGAAGACATTTAAAGTATCTCAGGATTTTAGCTTGCATGTTTGATGAAGTCTAAGGATAATACTATTCTAAAGATGGGGAAACAAATTCCAGGACAGAGTTCAGTATGCACAACAAGTTGTCAGATGAGGAAGACAAATGAATTGGAAATAATCAATAATTAGAACAGGGATGGGTGTCTCTAATGAAGGTAATTAGATAGGGATAGATTTTATGAAATAGAGTTGACCATACTATGTAAATAGTTGCATTTTCAACTTTCATTTTCATTCTAGATGGTTATTTAATTTAATCTTATTTGTACTTTTGTTATCTATACAGAAACATTCATTAATAAATCTTGCTCAGACAAACATTATTTGAATGGCTTTTCTTTGTGGACCCAAACTACCTAATCACTTATAACACATTTTAAGAAGTGAATATTTTTTTAACAATAAAAATAAAAACTCGATCTTTCAGCTGTATAAGTGAACACAATAGGCAATCCAAAAAGCATTATTTATGTGAGGTAATTTATAAAATCAGTTCCATTTGTCAATTTATTGAATCAGTTCCATTTATCAACTTGCCTGGCTTGATAAATTGAACAATAAAACTGATTCTACAAACTCTAAACATGGTAAAAGGTTTGAATGAAAAAAAAAAAGATTTTTAGGTAAATAATAATGTTCCCTCATAATACTCAAGGCCAATCAATCTAAGAACTCATGTATTCTGGCTGATATAGATCCTGTGGGAGAGATTTTCATCTGGTATCATCACTCCAATAACTCTATTGACTTAGCAGAGGATTTGTTCATGGAAATGTGAATATAGTTCTTTTAGTTAACAAGACTATTCACTGTTTACTATTTTCTATTCATTAGTCTTTCAAAATGGCCCAATCAACCAAGAAGAGAATAAAAGCAACAGCATTCAATCTCACACATTAAAATCATTTTTTTTAAATCACTTGTGATAGCCAAAGTGAATATTTAGTTTAAAAAAGAAACTATGACAAAACTATGAGGTACAGGCTCAAATGTATTAGCAGGGATTTCTTCCTAATGAAAAATACATTCATATGAATTACGCTTTGTTTACAACACATTACAAAAAAAGAAAAAAAAAACCTCTACACTCCAGTTATAACAAATAAATTAGCCAATTAATCTACTTTTCTTCAATCAAGGCATGATAAACCATACTTCTCTACAGTTGTAAATTCATTGCTAATCTTGTTTCTTAGTTCATTCCCAGTTCCATCCACTCCACTGTATACGTTATCCACACTCTCCTCTGTAAAGGGAATGGGAGGTCATGTTAGGTCACATGGGTGACAAAAGCAGGGTCCAAAAGCTGGGGTCAAGGTCCAGGGTTAAGAGGCTGAAGTTGGGGTTGGAGAACTGAAATTAGAAACCAGAGTCAGGAATTAAAGTCAGGAATGTGAAGCCATAATAACAAGACCATTTACAAATTGATTACCTTGAAAATATTTCACGAGTGGCTTCTGCCTCTCCCAAACTGACTACTTTTGTTGCCATCTTCTACTTCCTGGAATAACCTGCTGCTCTCTTTTCAATCTTGTCAAACTAACTTCTGGATTTTCATGAGCAGCCTTTGTAAGAGACCAGGTTGTTGGCCAGCTGACCTACTGGTTAGTCCAGTGGGGAAGTCAGGGATGGGGTCCAAAACATGGGCTGAGTCAAAGTTTGAGTCAGATGCCAAGTGCAGGGTCCAAGTCACAAGTAAGTCAAAGTTCAGGAAATTAAGACTGACTTACAAGATCCAAAAGGATCTCTAAAAGCCATAGTTGAGGAACAGAGCCAAGCAGGGCCAGGAATCATAGGAACATAAACATTGCCATTTACTGAATCAGATCATAGGTCCATCTTGCTGGTCTCCTGCAAGCAGCAGGAAGCACCACCACTTCCCCTAGCTGCTTTTGGAGATGGGCAGGGAGCAAAAGGAGCCTGAGGAGCTGTTGCAGGTTCTTGTTCTCTCCACTACCACCACAACCTTCTCCTGGACCTACAGCCCCCTCCCCTTGGGAAGGGGGAACCTCCCTTACCACCACCAGCACAAGCCACCACCCACTGCCACGGCCACCTGCAGCCCAAGGGGATCCCATGACGCCAGTGAAGCCCCTTCATCAGCATCACCACCGACTGCCTGCCCACCACCTACTGCCTGCCTGCTGCCTGTTAACTACTCCAGCAGCACCTCCTGTGTTTGTTCTGTGGTGAGACCTGTGCTCCAGTCCCCCTCTCCCAGTGTTTGTGGAAGGCTGAGTAAGTCAGAACCATGCTTCCCCCCTCCCTCATGTGTGTATCCCTGTTTGTCTTTTTGTGTCCTCCCTGTGACCCCAGCCCCTTACAGACACACTACCCCCATACAGGCACCCACCCAGTGAAGCCGGAAGAAACAACCTGGACAGGCTCAGCAAATGGGCAGACAAGAACCTGATGGTGTTTAACACTGAAAAATGCAAGTTTCTCCACCTAGGGAGGAAAAACCTACAGCATCCTTATAGGCTTGGCATTGCTACACTGGCTAGTACTACACCTGGAGTACCGCATCCAGTTTTGGGCCCCACAATTCAAAAAGGATGTGGAGAAGCTTGAGAGAGCCCAGAGAAGAGCCAAACACATGATCAGAGGTCAGGAAAACAGACCTTACGATGACAGGCTGATATCTATGAGGCTCTTTAGCCTGGAAAACTGCAGGCTCAGGGGTGATCTGATGGCCACCTATAAGTTTATCAGGGGTGACCATCAGTATCTGGGGGAACGTTTGTTCACCAGAGCGCCCCAAGGGATGACAAGGTCAAATGATTATAGGGGGGATTTGATAAGCACCCCTTGTTTCAGGGGCACCTGGCCAAATCCCTAGGGACAGAGGTAGGGCTGGAAGCCATGTCCAGCAGAGATCTCCTGAACTTTCACTATGCATTTTCTTCTTCGGGAACAGCTTTGTATGTTTTGAAAAAGTATTTTATCTAACCAAGGGCATAGATTAGGTTGTTTAGGCTGGGAGAGATTGCTTGTTGCTTAGTTGTTTAATTGATGGCCTCGCTAGAAGGAAAGCTGTATCAACAAAGTTCTGGAGCTGGAAGGGGGGTTACTTGCTGGGCTTGCTATACATTTCATCACATCAGCAAGTTTGCTACACATTTCATCACATCAGCAAGTTTAACCTGTTACGTAGCTATATAAGGCAGACGCCCACTGGGGTGGGTGTGCTTGCTTTGCGAACGATTGCCAAGCACCACTTTCTGCGCAGAAATAAAGATTAAGTTGGATCCTTCACCCCTGTGTGTTTATTGGCACAAGCGCACCGGGCACGAACTCACTGTCCTTTGGGGACAACAGTGTGGCCATTGCTGGGCTGGGAGAGCGGGTAGGGGATGGGCCTAGCCTGGGTGATTTGGTTGAATCCATTCAGGACAGTGATTCAAATCACCGAATCGAATCACTGTCCCCCAAATCAGCTGAATCCGAATCCAAAGTGAATACGAGCCACTTCACACAGGCCTATTATATATGTTTCTGCATTCAATTACACCTATATGATCTGTTGAATTTAAAAGGTGTAAAACCTGTGTATAGCTAGAATCAAATGAATCATCTGATTGTTGATGCACAAGATAGCAGTGCCAAAATGGCTAAACTGTTGTATTGTAACAATCTTTGGGGCATTTAAACATTTCCAAAGATTATAAATAGGGACCTACCAAAATCATGATTTCATATTTCAAAATATGGAGTATGGGGGGGGGGAAGGGGGGAGGGCAGGCTGCTCACAGTAGGTGGCAGGGAGGCTGCAAGCATCTGCACCCAGGTTCACGGGGCCCCAGTGCAGCCCACTGCTGGTGGTGGGTGCATGTTTACTTTGAGGCAGATGGCGGGGTGCACCTACAGCTCTGCTGTCTACTCTGAGGCATGGGTGCACCCACTGCCGGTACAGCTGTTGTTGGCAAAGACCCAGGTTGGGGGTCCACAGACTCTGGTGCAGCTGCTTACAGCCTCCAAGTTGCCTGCCACATCTGGCCTGGGCCCACACTCTGGGTAGACCTCTGCTGCTGGCTATGGAACCCAGACTGCTCACAGCCTGGGTGGGTAGGCTGCAAGCAGCTGCCCCTGACTCCTTGCCTGCTGCCCTCGCTGACTCATTGCTAGCAATGGGTACACATGTGCTTTAGGGTGAACAATAGGGAAGGGGCCAGGGCTTTGCTGCCAGCCAGGCTCTGTGTCTGGTGGCAGGTGTTTGCTTAAAGCCTGGGCCTGCTGTGGCATGCTAAGCAAAATGACTTCACATCATGCTCTGCATGCATGCTGGGGTTTGCAGACCCCTGGTTTCAAGTTTTATTGAATGCTTAGATTGGGTATGACCCCATACCATGGCTTAATTACCCTGATAAAGCCTGGGGAAGCCATTAATCCATGATTAATAACAATTTTGATTAGTGGCTTCCCTGGGCATAATCAGGGGAATGAAGCCATGGTTTCAGGCCATCTGCCAATCTGTGGAGAAGAGTGGGACTTCCAGGGCCCCTCAGCCAGAGTTATGTGATAAGCCCACAAAAATGGTAGCCAGCCCTGTGATGTATCATCTGCCAATGAAATTGGTCACCTGTCTCTTTCAGTTGGGTAGGCCCTAATTACAAAACATTGTCAATAACATTTTCCCAAATAAGCCATGTTCCAATCACTGAGTTTTCTAAATTACGAAAAAGGGGGTTGTGTTATTTGATGTTGCTTTTCAAAGGACTTATTTCTATTCTGTAATTTTAAACAAGTAGAAAAATGCCCAAAGCATCAAATGCAAAATTCAGTATTAAATTTTTCTTCTGACACTGAAACGTCCAAAACAACAAGTGCATTAATAGTATAGTTTCCCCTAGCCTCTGTTCCACAAAACTAATTGAGTACCTATTGCTAAATATGTCATATTTCACAACTCATTTATGCACTGCCTTGCATGACCAAGCTGTCAAAAATGTCAGCCAAAAATAATCACAGTGCCAACAGAGTATGCAACTTGTGAATGTAAGTAACATTTTAAATTATTTGGGTTCCTTTCAAGTTATCAGATAAAAACCATAAAGCCAAGTATTTACCTGACATCATTTTAATGAAATATTTATATTTCAGAGAATCGTTTACTAAGAATTTATTTCTCTATGTATGTTATATAAATTGCCTCTGGAAAATGAGGAAGAAGTGTCAAATGTTAAGGCATAATTTGAGTATATTTGAGTAGATGTTCCTGGTGCACTGGATTTGATTAACGGCAAGTGGGGATAGCCAGCATGGGTTTGTTGTGGGTAGGTCTTGCTTGACCAATCTTATTTCCTTTTATGACCAGGTGACCTATCACCTGGACAAGGGAGAAGTTGATGTCATATATCTTGACTTTAAAAAAGCCTTTGATCTGGTATCCTATGATCACCTCTTAGCAAAACTGGCTAACTGCAGCCTTGGCCTCACCACAATCCCCTGGCTGGGGAATTGGCTCTGTGGTCGGACCCAGAGGGTGGTAATTGATGAAAGTCAATAGTCATGATGCCCTGTGACCAGTGGGGTCCCCTAAGGCTCTGTCCTTGGACCTATATTGCTCAACATCTTCATTAATGATGTGGACATTGGAGTCAGAAGCGGACTGGCCAAGTTCGCCGATGACACCAAACTTTGGGGCAAAGCATCCACACCAGAAGACAGGAGGGCAATCCAGACTAACCTGGACAGGCTCAGCAAATGGGTGGCTGAGAACCTGATGGTGTTTAACACTGAAAAATGCAAGGTTCTCCACCTTGGGAGGAAAAACCTGCAGCATTCTTATAGGCTCGGCAGTGCTACGCTGGCTAGCACTATGGAAGAAGGAGACTTGGGAGTCATCATTGACCACAAGATGAACATGAGCCTGCAATGCAATGCTGC
>NW_005842170.1:1728375-1740575 GCF_000455745.1 Alligator sinensis
CAGGGGGCTGGACTCGATAATCTTCCGAGGTCCCTTCCAGCCCTAATGTCTATGAGTCTATGAGTTAAGTAAATATATCCCTTTATGTTTGTATCCTGATATTTTCTTGGGTTTGTATTAGGTAGTTGCCTATTAAGATTCCATGCTGTCTCTGTTTAAGTCAATAGGGTAGCTACAGGTGCTTGGGAGGAACAATTTGCACCTGTAAGGCTACACTGAGTTCACACACACACAAACAGTAAGTGCAAACTGAGCGCTTACAAATTTAGCGACATGGTTGCAGGCAAAAACAAGGTGGAGCCACATGTGTTCCAGTGTGTGACCTGACTTTTCTTAAATTTAAGAAGAAAAACAGGACTGTTCCTGAAGTCCTTAACTTATTTTCATGAATGGTCAGATTCAGGATTTTTGAGGTGGGTGAGGCAGCAGTGACTAGCACTACCAGGGTGGTTAAACCTGTTCTCCCAGCCTCCATACAAACCAGGGTGGGCAGACTATGCTGCAGGAACACCAGCCAGGGACTTGAAGTCCCCAGACCAAGTAAGAACTCCTCTCTCTCCCCAGAACACTCTGTTTTCCCCTTCATGCTGAGCAGCACCTCCCATCTTTTTCCAATCCCCCCACTCCCCACTGTTGCCTGCAGGTCAGCTGGTGGTAGTGGGCAGAGCTGCAGGAGTAGGCAGGGGAAGGCAGAATGGGAGGGGGGGGACATGCTGCTGAGCATGGAGGAGAAGGGAGAGCATGCTGAGCATGGGGACCAGGGTCCTTACCTGCTTTGGGAACTTCAAACAAAATTCACGACTGCTGCTCCTGTGGTGTGGTCTAAAAGATGGACGTGACTATACCACTGTGCCCCTTTTGGATTTGCCCCTATTTCAACCTGACCTAAACGGAGTCTTGAATATAAAATTTAGCACTATACGCAACGTCTGTGAATCTTTTCTGAAACTGTGCAGTTTCTGATAGGTTTTAATCATGTAAAGATCAACGTACTTCACATTTTATGGTAATAATTAAAGAATGTTAAACAGCACCTACATTTTTACCTGCTGGTAGTTAACAGCATGTGTAGGGGATTGATGCTTTATGTTCCCAGGCAATCCACCTTTATTTGAAATCTAGATTAGATAAGTGAAAACAAGAGCTATTTTTCCAGGAAGAAAGACATGAAAGAAGACTTTCATGGAGGGAAAAAATACTGGCAATACTAAAAGCCCTTGAAACACTTCCTGTGGTAACCAGACTTGATAAGATTGTTAGACTTAAAAAAATATACCTACTTCTATATTGTTATAATGTGGATTCAAACTCTTAGAATGATTATATTTCTTTCAAAGACTGGCTGAGTGTCATGCTGATTTACCTCACAGATACACAGCTGGAAATATTCCTTTTGGCCTCCCAGGCAGTGAGTATTTATAAGCTCCTAAATGACATATGTCTTCAGAAGGCTTAGCTATACTTACGACTAAAAACCCAAGGGAGACAGAAACCCTATAGGACTACACACACACACACACACACACACACACACAAATCATATGCTATGCTGATGAGCCCCTGATAAAACTAATTAATTTTACACAAAACAAGCTGGAAAATCAGCTCTACAAATTATCTCAGGTCTAGGTCTTCCTGCTCCTCCTAGCTACATACAATGAAATAAGCCTAAGGATGTGGATATGATTTGATACAGCAACTGAGAAAATTATCCTGAATGTTGTTGGGAGAGCTTTTGTTGTTTTATCTAGACTTTAGTGGAGCCCCTGTCTTTTACAAAACTTTTAATCTATTTTCCCACTCTAACAGCGTATTTCTTTACCTGGTAGGGAACACTGGCATTAGATCTGACCTCATTCACATCTATCCAGACTCACAGGAATTATTCTCATCTTCTGCTCTTCTGTCATCAGAATCCAGTCCTACGTATTAGCTAGAAAATCACCATTCCTATCACTGGTTTGCCTCACAGGAATACACCTGGAAATATCCTTTAGGGCCACGTAGGCAGTCAGTATTAATATTCTCCTAAGAGGGAGCAAGATCAACAGGAACAGATACAGCTCTGTGCAGTCATAGTTTATGGTTCTGATCTGAGAGTATATGGAAGACATATGAATCTCCATTCCATCCTTACACAAGCTTTTGCCATCACAATTCTGGTCCCCGTGGTGAAGTAACAGTATAGACTGCTATCTTTTTATGCTCCCACATGCCCATGGCACTCTCAACTAGGTAAGAAGGAGATGAAGCACATTCATCTTTAGTCTTCCAAGCTTATGTAGGTGCTACAGGTAGCTTGGAAATGTTATTTTCTCTTAAGAGACTGAATTAGGAGTCGCAGTCCAAACGGTCATTAATTTCAAGGTAGTCCAACTAGTCCAGCACTACTCAATTTAACCTTAAATTAACATTTTTATAGCTCCTGATTTCCTATTTTAAGTGGAATCAATACTTAAATTCCTAACTGCATATGTGGAAGGTAGCTTGCGGAGCAAAGGAGGAGAAAAGGACAGCGGTAGCTTCATGCCTAGCAGTGTACCTGAGGTTTGACATGTAATAACTGAGAGTGAAACTGAGCAATCTTTATTCAAGAAGTCATACTGAATTCAAATCAGTTTTGAGAGCTTGATTCTTGTATCTCATGGGAATGAAAATAAAAGATCACCATGCAAGAATAATAAAAAAGGCAGCCAAGAGATTAGTATTTTCTGTTCTATTGCACCAAAAGGCAACACCACTCTTAAGCATCAAGGATTAAAAATTATTCTTTAAGACTAGCCTATATAAATAAAACTGATCCAGTTTTCTGCATGAATTCACTCTGAATTGATTTTAGACAACAGGCAAGGATTTCTTGGACTTATTTCTTTTACTGGACTGACTGAGAGCATCTATATCATCATTAATGCACCATAGTTACTACACATTAAATTCAGTACTAATATAATCAAGAACTAAATTAATGTGCAGTTTACCAGTGTTATTGCTCAGTAGCACCAATGCTCACCTTTTTAGTGAAGCTACTGAGCACAGTGATACTATTGCACACTAGCATATTAGCACTGTTTGCACTGTGATGCGCTACTGCGCAATATTATTAAGCTACTGTAGTTAGTGTGTCATGTAGATGCACCCACTATGTAGTTGGGATAAAGTTAGACAAGCTTTTGAAGGCAATGTCTTGCAGGTGAAAGATTGTCAACTGTATCCCAATTATACAGTTAGTCCAAAAAAAAATATCAGCTCAAAAATCCTTGCCTCTTACAGTTTCTGAACCATCACAGCTACATCTGTCTTACAGTACTTGATTTGGACAGTAACTTTTACCTAAAAAGAGGACACAACAAGGTTAATTAATATGGTTAGAATAACTGATCATTTGAAAGACAGCATCAGAGTACAGATAAATATAATTTGTCCTCTACCACCCAATTTATAAAGACTTACTCTATACATTTTGTTTGTAGGTTCCTGGAAAGAAAATCTTTGAGAAATAACAGATGCCTTGAGTGACGACTTAAAACCCAAAGGAAAAGGTCAGGTACAAATAAGCCAAGGGGGGAAAAAAAGAACAAATTGAAATATTAAAATAATGTATAAAAATGTTTGTTTAATTTGTGAAATGGTTTTATTATCTACTTTACATCTTTGTAGCAAAAGCAAAAAAAAAGAATAAGCGCCCTCAGATGAGAATTTTAGGGTAATGTTATTCATAAGCAAACCTTATCAGTCTCTATACAGCCCGCATATTTTTATATACTGCTAAATTCTTTAACCATGCATGCTTCTGGAGCTGAAAGATTTGTGTCTCACCTCATTTCCTACACAAAATGGATTTATTCCTATTTTGCAGCTAGTTTTTAATTGATCAGAGATTTTTAAGCTCTGTGATTTTGGTGAACCGGTCACAAACCTGAAATACTAATTATGTGCGCATCAATAAAATCTAAGTGATGGAAGCTTTTTGTAAAAACCACAAGGAACAATTTTAAATGAAACCCATTGCATAAATCATTGACAAAGTACCAGAATTTCACTTGCATTGACTAAAGACAAATTTGCATTTGGGTCAATGGGGTTGAACAGTGTAAACAAGAAAAATGACCTATTTGCTTCACCAATAATAATGGCTAGAAAATGATATTTAGAGGTTTGTTTTTGGGAATTGGCTTGTAGGTAAAGTAGATACTGCATTAGAACAATGGTCCAGGAGAATGGCAAGGGTTAATTCATTTGTAAAAGACTGTTTGTTACAAAGTTTCCATCAAGGCCTACTGTCTATGAAGCCAGCAGACACAGCCAGGGAAAATGAAGACATGTACCACACTGTTCCATGAGATAAGGTGGTATTAAGTCACAGTGCACAACTGCAGAGCCCATGGGATTTCCAGCTTTGGTAGACAGACCAAATCAGGAGACCAGTAAATAACCAATTAAGATGTGTGCATATAATAGATTTGTTGGAACAAAGGAATATGCTCATGCAAATAAATGTGGACAGTATGTCAACCACAGGGAGACCAATCAGCGATGCCCAGAGATGAAGAGTTAGCAGAGGGGAGAAAGAATACAAAAGGAGGGACTTCAGAGCAGCAAAGGGTCCCTAAGAGGGGAACCCAAGGCCACCATGGACAAAGGGCACACCACCAGTCCATCTCACCCACCCCACTCGGGGGGGAGGGGGGAGGACTGGGCTGGTCTTGGCTTCTAACCTCCATTCATCTAACATTCAAGAAAGAACCTCAGGGTGACATTCATGTAATGGCTAGACATACCTTCCCTCTGTGACAGCTCTAGGACTGATAGATATAGAATCAGGGTGGGTTATTTTGTTTGCCTTTCCTGCATTATTCTTATCTGCTGTCACTGTTTATCAATAACATTTGCCTGTTATCGAATGGAGAAGTCATGGTCAGTCTGAGGGTTTGAGTCCACCCAGAACAAGGTATTTGGGTTATAAATGCAGTGCCAATAAATAGTGCCCTTCTACCCAGCTTTATGATAGATACTCTTCCCCTTCAAAATAAAGAGTGAAATTCAGAAATATATACAGGTATTCTAGTAACTGAGACTGTTATGATACTAACTTAAACTACTTTAACTACATGCATAGTAGAGTTCATTAACTAGCTTAATATTACAAATTCAAAGAGTCTACTTCTTTATTGCTGCTTTAAAAATATAGCTTGCTCCAAATTATAAAGTGTTTTTTTTTTTAATTGGTAAAAATATTTTCTTTATAATTTCTGTTTTCCCCTGGTGTACTTATTTTGAAACACTTACATTAAAAGGTAGTTAGCTGCATTTGCACTACTTGTTTACTGACTTACAGCTAAGCTTTTGAGTAAATGCATTTTAAAAAAATTAAATGAAGAAACTGATACTGCCACCTAGAGGAGAACAGGTGCAGTAGAACACAATTTTTGTTAATTTGCATATGTCAAAATAAAGGATAATGGGAAAATATATATGTGTTGTTATTCCAAACCTTATTTTAAATTGTGATATTTGTATATGGGAGATTTGGGACTTTTAATTCCTTCTGTATTTTGGACATATTAAACATGCCTGAACATGAGAAAAGACAATGTAGAGCTCTGTAAAAGGTTAACTTGGAAAGAGAATGTGTCAAATGATTTTTTGGAACCAAGAGGCCTCCTACAGATACATAAGTGTCCTGGCTAGAGCCTGAACCAGGGAAATAATTAAACAAGAATATAGATTTTTTGTAGACTTGGGAAAATGCCAATGGAGCAGCCTGGGTTATCTCTTGTCATATTTATCTTTACAACTTTTTCTATCTTTGACCTTAATCCACATTACTGTAGCAATCTACCTATGCAGGTGCAATGGCCATTATTACAATAATGGATGGCCATTATTACTGTCATTAGCATGTGACAGGAAAGGGAAGGTATTAAGATTTTAACTCTTCTGAAACTCTCGGCAGGTGCTCAGCTGGAGCCTTCATTTTTTTGTTGGTAAAGTGTCACATAGTACAGTCTTCTTTCATACATTCAGTAAGGACTTCAAAAGAAACTAAAACCTGGGACCATCTATATCCAACCTAACAACAGGAGTGAAGAGTGGAGAACTTGTTTTCCAGTGCCTGGTGCTGATATTTAGAGGCAGATAATACCAAAGGGTGGAGCTGCATTTATAATACTCAGGGACATTCCTGGACTTAACTATTGGACTTTCTCAACTTTTTAAAATAAAAAACCAAAAAAACCTGTTAAGACTTCATTAAGCTATTTGTTAGCAACATAAGGGCCAGGTACAGACATTACACTTTTACTGGTATAAGTGATTGGAAACAAGTCTATATCCATAACAGAACAGAAGTTCAGCACACAGACTGGCTTAAAAATTGTGGAACCTGATCTAAGATTTGCCCCCCTCCACCAAAGGGTGAATGCATGTTTTGTTTGCTACCGATGTAAACTATGCCACTTATAGAAAACCACATAGCTTAGATCGATTCTGCCGCGGGCTTTTTGAATGTCTTTACCTAGCCAAGAAGTGCTGTGGTACTATAACAAAGATATGTATAATTTTCAGAGAATAGAAAGTAGACATGCCACATTCTTGCAAGTCTCCTTCAGGTTGAACTCTCATGGGAACCAGCAATTAGTCCTTATTAAAAATCAGAGGATCAGGTCTAAGGAATTACTTGTACTTATGTCTCCCTCAGCCAATAATATTGCTCACTTGTTTGTAAGGTCCTAAGATTTAGAGGAGTGAAAATTAATTGCATCTTACAAAGGCAGGATAGAAATCCAGGTACATCAAGTTATTTCATAAACATAACCTCTGATACAGAAAAATCACTTAACCTGCACATACTTCTAGCCAACTAAGTGGTCCCACAAAATTCTATGTATTGAATAATTTATTCCAGAACATTGGCACATTAGAACCTTAAAGGGTCTAGCTCCTTAAAGGTGAAAAAGGTATCTAAATTTAAGTGCCTTTCAGAACCTCTACATTAGTTACTATATTTCAGGGGGAAAAACAGATTGTAATTTGCACCTTGCTGGAAGGTACTCTTATTCCAAAAAAGTTCCTTATTCTTTCAGGTGCACAGCAGATATTTAGATGTATGAAAACATTTATTTTTACATTAAAAAGTAAACTAATGCATGTGGTATAAAAGATTTGCCTGTTCATTAAAAGTATTCCGAGGAAGTTGGGCAATAGAGAACTATTGACATCATTCCAAAACACAATTCTTTCTGTCAGAGCTTTTCCATGGTAGAGTAGGCCTAATTAATAAGAAGTCAACAAAATCCTTTAATACATATACCACTCATTGACAGAATCGCAGCTAATTCTAAATTATATTTAAGAGAAAAGTCAATGTATTTTTAATTTTTTACATTTCTTGCTAAAAAAAGTTGCTTACTAAATTAATTTAGATAATGAGGTGCTTAGGAGATGGCCCACTTAGAAATATCTGCGCAGAACTGTAAAAGAGTAAACGCAGATGTGGCAAAAAGAGCCGGAGAATGCCGCTTCAAGAGCCATTACCATATAAGGATGGAAGCTCCGAGAGCGGAACAAGGAGAGGAAATGGGAGCTTCAGCAAAATGGAGAGAGGGGCTAAAAGAGAAAAAGGGGGAGAAAGAGGATCCCCAGGGGATAAGAAGCTTACCTCAAGACTTCTCACAATGCCGGAGAGAGCGGAGCTCTGAGGAAGAGGGGTGGATCCCCGAGGAGACAAACCACACGACACATCTGGCTGCTGACCTGGAAAGTAAACAAAGAAAAGAAGAGAGTGAATTTTGATCCACTCTCTCAGCTTGGAGATGGCATCTCGTTGTCCAACAAGAGAATTCAGGGCTTCAGTCACACGCAGGATAAAAGGTAGACATATATAGCAACAAAATAAAGAGAAAGTATACAGCGGAGTTTGAAGATAAAAGCCAGCACAAAAAGAAAAACAGACAAACAACACAGAAAAATACCTTGTTTTCTAATACTAAGTTCAGTTCAACCAAATCGATAGTGGTTACATAAGAACATTATATAGGTAGAGTTACAAAGTTGATATTACTGATGTCACAGAGCACTTGGGTACCCTGCTCCTAAAGAGAGGAAACTGCTAAGGAAAGAACCCTAACAGTGAGTAAGGAGCCCAGCTGTTGGTTTCCAGGGCAGCTGGAGCTAGAAAGCAAGCCATACCTGCCAGTGGTCAGCTGACTGAAAGGGGCAGGGCCTGGCTCCCTTATAAACCCTAGGGGCTGTGGCCAGAGAGAGTTCCATGCCAGCAGCCAAGGGGGAAGGAGCTCTCAGGGAAGAGAGGAGAAGCCTGACTGAAGGAGCAGCATCTGACCATGCTGCAGGATGAAGTATTCCCTGGTAGGCTTGAATGATGTTTTAGCCGGGCGGCTTTAATTTCTGTTATAGCCCAGGGGCTTGTGTTGTGTTGCTGTTTAAAGACCGGTGGTTTGGGTGAGGCTATTAGGGGTTGGAGGAGACCTCACAGGGAACCCACAACAGTGTGGGGACCCCAGCGCTGGTGAGGGTACAGTAGCCGGTGTGCACTGACCCCAGCCCCAGAAAGGGGGGGGGGGGCAGTTGAGAAGCCCCAGAGAGGGGATGTTGAGGAGAAGCCCCATTGTAGGTGTGATGAACCCCAGGAGAGGGGGCAGCCCTTGAGAAGCCCCAGAGAGAAGGGGGCAGCATTACTGAGAGAAGCCCCAGAGAGAGAGGGCAGCATTGTTGACGAGCACCGTAGGGGGCACAGAGAAAGACCAAACAATGTCAGTTACATCTGCGAGGCTTGGGGCATGGTAAAGGGGTGGCTGGAGCCACACATAGCCCATAAGGCTAGGGTGCCCCTGAAGTGCCCATTGCAGAGTGGGACCCCTGGGAGTCCATGGGGTCAGATATTACAGCAAACTGTGTCCAAGAGGATGTAAGGCAGCCTCCCATATATTTAATCTCCATCAAAATCTGGCGGGCGAGAAGTGAGGGTACCCTTTGGGCCAACTTGGCACAGGAAAGGGGCCTTGGGGAGATCACTGCCATCCCGCAAGACCCCGTGCCATGACAACTGATAAGGCTAAAGAGAAAAAAAAAAAAAGGAAAAGGATACAAAAGGACAGCTTCTGTCCAGAAGTAAAGAAAGTTTGTATAAATTGATAAAAGATAAGAATAAAGACAAGTGTTAATCTTAATCGGACTGTGAATAGATATATGTTGGCGAGTGCATGTGGATAGTTGAGAAGGCGTGCGAGGTATTTCTCCATAATACTAGGACCCCTAATAGGCACAAAAAACAAAACAAAAAAACAAAAACAAAATAAGACAAAAAACCCCAAACTATATATAACAACCCCCCTGACTAGTGACATCATAAATTAGAACATATAATAATAACATCCACGACGTGGCAGGAAGGAAAGTCGGGGTACCTATAGTTCTTTGGGAGATTATGAGAGGGTATGAAGAGGCATCCTAAGCACCACCATCACAAGGACTTATTTCCTAAGTTACTTATTTCACACATTTTTTATGATTTTTCTAAAACTTTAAAGATATAGTTCTCACCTGAAACAGTTCAGTCAAAACAGTGTAATAATCTTTACTTTATAGCCAGGACGTTGAGGCAGAGTTAAAGATTGGCTACTTTTACTTGGTTGTTAACACAGATTACTTGTGCTGAACCCACATTTCTTTGGCCACTATCCAGTGCCACCAAGTGCTTTCTTCACCTCCTACTTTGTGTTAACATGTTGTTTCACTGGATGCCAGTACGCCCATGTAAACCTACTTTGTTTTTTCTTTTTTTTCATTTTAAGAAACTTGATGAGAAAAAGAAATGAGTTTTGTAGATTATAACCTATTATTCAAATGTCAGATGTAGTCGACAATAGGAAACCTTTACTTTATAACATGTTTTAAAAGATGAAAGAATAAAAGTATATCAGGAAAAAATATCATAGAAACAGGAAGTAATATTTACAAGTCATCTTTACTAAAGATACATTTTGAATTTTAATTTTATGGTGTCTCAGTTTTGTCAACATTTTCTGAATTTAAAATCTTTGACTACACATTGTTCAGTTTTGCACTTTTTCCAGAGATGGTAAATGCTGGACAGATTAATTTCCATTGGTCAAGTTTGTAGATGACACTCACATTCAAAAGCACTATGCAATTTCATGTACACACATAAAGCTGTATCAATTTCTGAAATATGGATTCAGGATGTGTTTGTAATCATTATTATCCACAAGTTCATTAGCCTTTTAAACACTCAGCATATATAGGCACCATTTAAATTCATTGCTATCTTGGCCATCAGGCAGTGAACAGCTTGCTGAATGCAATGTTTTATAACCTTGTTTTACACATTACATCTCTGGCAATTTCAGGTCCGGAAATGTAGGCCATATTACTAATAGGAAGCTGCCTATTATGTGTAATAGTTTTGATCAATAAATATTTTCCAGATATAGGTAATTCCCAAGCTATTTTTAAAATAATTATTTCCAATTGAGAACCACAGGTTTAAACTTGTGGTCTGTTGAGCATCCAGAAACATCTGTCTACACATCTTGAGATGTTAGTCATTTAAACATTTATGCTGTCCATTAGTGGGCTAGCTATTGCAACAAGGTCTCCTAAATGTAGTATCCCATAATTTCTCTACTTCCATTTCCTCAAATATTTGTCAACCTCCCAGTTGCTCCTAACTCTATTGGTATATTTGCAGGCTATTTGTTCAATGTATGCTTTGACATCAGTTAAAAGAGGTAAATCTGGTCCTGGTCCACAGTCCATACTGAGGCCATGGCTACTGGTATTTTTGTTGCGTTTATACAATAGGTATTCCTAGACAAATCTTTTGCCCTGGTTTCACACTAGCCTACATTTCACAGCTGCTGCTCTTTAGTGATCGAAGCCTGTGTCTGCTGATAAAGCCATATTCACACAAGGAGTTTAATAGTTTTGCTAGATGCATCAACTGTAGGGTGTGATCTTCTAGTACTAAAGTACAGCTAGAATATATGTGTATGTATCTAACTACTTTCATGTAATTAATGGCTGTAACTGTCACATGGACATTACACAAATACTAGGAAGACATAAGATGGCTTGCATAACCAATGGAACGGGAACCATCCAAGAGACATCTTTTCTTCACAATATGTGGTTCACACCACAAAGGATGCTGAGAAACCACTTGCTTAATCAATACATTCTTGGCTTAATTTTATATAATGAAATTACATTAAATTTCCTTTTGTTGTTGTTTTCCAAATGCTTAAGTTTGCAATGCCTGAATTTGGGGCCAAATTTGTCCCTAAAAAGGTATCTTTAAAACTTGGCTTGTTTTACTAATGCTTCTCATTACACTTGAGTATTTAAAAATGTGTGATTTCCTTCATCCCATGGATAGAAAAAAGCACACCTAAAATTAGACAGCTTGATTTAAGAAGCTCTTGCTTTCAAATAAACAAATCACTACATGATTCCAAACTGAAAGAGCAAAAACTGGGTTGTTCAAGAAATTAAGTATGGGCTTTGAAACTTCTCAGTTTTGTCACATAATTCAAATCTGGTAGAGATCAGCAACAAACAAACAAAAAATCGCTCTGTGGTGTCCTCTGGGATGTGCATTAGCGGTCTCTGTCTCATGGCTATTGTTTATTATTGGCACATACTACCTCTTGCTAGCAAAGAAACAAAGAGTTAAATAGCTGTCTGGCTAGCACATTACTGGGGCATGGTGAGGAAGTTTATGAAGAATCCAGTGCCCATCCAGTATCAATACTTGTAGAAGACTTACCTGGCCAGGGTTGCTCATGTGACAGTTTACTAAAGTATCAAGTTCACACAGACAATATGTGTATTGCCTTCAACTGAAGTTCCAGAAACACAGATTATACCTAGGACTTCTGTGGTTATTTACACAGCCACCCTTATGGAACATGAAACCACGACCATTCCTCATTGTTTTTATAGGGCAAGATTGCTAAGGGAAAGGGAGACATATGCATTGATTTTTTTTTTTTTTTTTTCTTCCCCAAGATGGACTGGCCTTTGTATTTATACTTTAAAAGGAGGATTTGTGTCTGTTGCCTACCTCAGTTGAGATGGGAAATTTTATCTATATAAACATTTTATTTTAAAAGAATGGTACATAGATGTGTTACTTATTTTGAGTTAGTTACATCAATATAATA
>NW_005842170.1:1740601-1770197 GCF_000455745.1 Alligator sinensis
GGAATGCCGCAGAACAAGTCAAATGTTAATATCATGCTGGCTGCAATGAGAAGAACATTTAAAGATACAGGAGGTTATTAAGAATGTCTTTAGTGTCTTGAAAAAAAAAAAGTAAGATAAGCCAGTAGGGTGAGAGATGTGTTCTGCCTGCACAGCTCAGGGATCAGTGGATAGGGCGAATCTGTCAGTCTCTGAAATGCCAACAAACTGACCTCATTTTCAATTAACAGTAACATTTCAGAAATTTCTTGTTGTCCTAATGCAATTTTTAATTCTCTGTGGACAATAGATGGGAGGAAGAATGGACTGACAAGATGTTCAGGATGGCATAATGTGATGTCCCGCTGATTGCTCATAAGAAGAGAGTTATCTGCTGGGGACTTCATCCCATCAGTAGACAGAGTATGCCTGAGCATGCTTGTTAATACACAATGATACAAGGCCATCTGCTTGAAACAGAACTAAATACAGCAGTGCAGGAAATGCTCTTCCTTAAGTTCCACAGTCAGAAATGAGGAACCAACAGGAGAAGCAAGAAGAAATTTAAAGATAAAGGCCCAGTGGGCTGAAGATGTGGGACCCAATTGGCAGAATGAACAACAGTATTTAAAAAGAAATTAAACAAAGATAGTTCATCTTTGAATGTGAATTAGGACCAGCTGGGCAGTTGATCAATGTGCTCCACCTAGGGGGGCTGGAATTCAGGAGGAGGGTGTCTGACCCATCTAATAGATGGAGACCAGGAACATTTTACAATTTTGTTTTACTTTGAAATGCTATCTCCCATGATTTGATCATAACACTTATTATTCTGCTCAAAACCCAGCTTGAGGGTCCCAGCATTTATAACAATTTCATTTCTGTCTTGTAAACTTCTGACCCTACAGTTTACTTGCAAAGGTAAGCCTCAAAGGAAAAACATGAAGATTGCATGGATTTTTAAGCCAATTCCATAATTTTGGAAGCCTGTAGTAATACTATACTGAGAAGATTGTCTTACCAAACAAGTCACTAAATTTTGCCCTCTCACTTTGTTCTGCCTACCCAATGCTTTCCTTTCCACCTGTTTAATAGTTCTTTGCTATTATTCCTTACTGCTACCCTTACCAAACTTACTACTTTTTCCACCCATGTACACAGCAAATTTGCTATAGATAGCAGGTACAAGATGCCCTTATCCCAGGTGGATGAAGAGAACTTGTATAGACAGACTAAATTTGTGGTGCAACTTATCTAACTTGCAGACCTGGCCATGGATAGGATTTCATTTCTAGTAGCAGGAATTTCTATGAAATTCTTAGTGCTAGATAAATAGACTAGAAGTTGTACCATACATGCATTCCAACCCCTTGCCTAGAAAACTACACAGGCAAACTCTCAGTCATGGGGCACTAGAATGCTGCTTTCTTGGGTCACCCCACCCTTAGGAGAGCCCACAGATTGATGGCCTGACCTCTTCTCTGCCTAGCAAGAGGGCAAGCTGTAGTTGGCAGCAGCTGCTACACAGACAGACAAGGAAGGTTCCAGCCCTGTATCCCACCAACCAGCTAATTGGTGGGACGGGAAGCCATTATCTCGTGGCAGGAACTCTCTTGGTGCCCGGTTCAGGAAAATATCCCTACTCTGTACACTTCTCCACATCAAACAAGGGAAAGCTATCCCTGGATAGGCTAGCAGGGAGCTCTCCCCTCCCTCCTTCCTCCTCACTTGCAGGGAGGAAAGGAGAGTGGAGGACTGTGGGATATTGGGTATCTTCAACATACTAGAGAAGCATACAGCCATGCATTCAAGTTAGATTGAGAGGAGGGAGATTTTCCTGATAGACACTGATCTAACTTTCTTGTAAAAGAACTAATTCTCTTTCTAAAGAAATCTCTTGAATAGCTCTGTGCTCTCTTTTTTTTTTTTGTGCCTGGAGCCTCTCTGCTATCACAAATGTAATACCTCAGATGAATACAATGGATCTATGAAATTTTGAATTTTCTAGATTTTGTAGTATGGTAATCTCACTTGTGTATCTATAACAGGGGGCTTTCTCGAGGTCAGTCTGCCATTGGCCCGCCCACCTATTTCTGGGGCAACCACCTGCCTCCTCATCTGCCATGCCTTAATGATATATAATTATGATATTAATTAGGCAGTAGGCTGCCCATTCTTACCCCAATGCCAGGGGGCACTATCTGCGGCTCCGTTCCTCCCCTACACTGCAGCCCAAGCCTCGCAGATGGCATCCACAGTTCTTAACATAACCGGCCCCACACTGGGCCCCAGAATCCTCCAGTCCAGGCCCCAACCAGATCCTTCCAATCAAGCAGCCTACTCCACCCTCATTCTGGGCTGCCTAGCTCCCTGAACTCTTCCCCCTCTCAGGCATGGTCCCCCCTGGTACCTTTGGCCACAAGGCCCTGGCCTCACCTCCAAGGCCAGTCAGAAAACCCAAGCCCTCAGCTCTGGGTGTCCCTTGTGGTGGGCCCCTGGTCTTTTTGACCCTTTCAGTCCTGGCCCCAGCAGTGACCCGTTGAGGGTGTTTTGAGTCAGGCCTCTGAGCCTCTAGCCCACTCTCTACCTGGGTCCACCTTCTTGGCCCTACTAGGAAGTAACCCACCCGGTTGTGGGAGCTGGAGTTATTAAGGCACCCCAACCTGACTTTCACCAGGGTGGTAACTGGCCTGGCATTTCCTCGGGGCTCCCATGCCACTGAGAGCCCCACCAGGCCACCCACCCCTAGCAGGGTGCAGTTTTAGGTCATGCCCAGGACCACGAGCCTCCAAACCATCCCCTAAAGCTCCTGCCCTTATGTCCAGGGTGTGGCATACAGCCTTGCAGCCAGGCAATGTTTCTACCTGGCCTGCCAGCAGTGAACTGCTCTACTTATATAAGTGGCCAGAGATCTAAAATGGCCACTGCAATCAAGCACCTGCTCGCTGCTTGGCTCAGGCCTTAAAGTGGCAGGCACCAACAGTGTCCTGCCACAGTACCAAATTGAGAAACATTAAAAAGAACAAAGACAATCATTAGACTTACTGGGCTTGCCCACTCACAGGTACCATGGCATATTAGTTTCCTTCAAATGGCCTCTGAAGGGGGGCAATATGCCATGGTATCTGTGAGCAGAAAAGCCCTATGAGATGTTGTGTTTATAAGAGAAAAATGTTGTCCTCTTTAAATCATGAACAACATGTAATTAATATTGAGGCTGTATTTTATTATTGCTATAAGCCTTAATAGTACACTTGAATTAGTAAAAGAACATTAAGGCGGTTTGTAGACGACACTTTAAAGCAGGTTTAAATCAGGTTAAATGCCATTTGCATCGCTTTAATGGCATTGCTGTTTGCACATTTGGCAGTATATTGCACGTTAATTCTAGCCACTGTACCACATTTGGCAGCTTAATGCACTGCCAATGACTTTGGGGTACTGCACAGTAAAACATCTTCTAGGAGTTTTAGTTTCCTACCCTACATCTGCAGAGGGAAGCACCAGGCTCTGTGTGGCTCAGGGGCTGTGCCGGCAGACCGTGCAGACAGCCCAGCAGCAGCCCAGGAAGGCAGGCTCCACAAAAGGAAAAAAACTAACAAACTGGTTAGCCTGATCTCTCTCCACCCCATGCTCCCTACCCCCCAGAGCCTGCCTGCCTGCCTGAGCTGCATGGGGGCCTGGTGCTTCTCTCTGCAGCTGTGGTGCCCCCTGGGACTGCCCATGCTGGGCAGGGACAGCTCTGCCCACCAGCAGCTCACTCTCCCCTCCCCACCAGTGGAGAGGCAGGTAAGGATTGGGCTTTGACACAGTTGTACATGACACAGGGGTTTACTTTGCCCTAAATTGAAACAGTATTTTTTAAAAAACACGGCTTCAGGTTAGGGAGAATTAAACCCTCGTTTCGTGTACAATCCCCATAAGGTAGCAAAGTCAATACTCAAGAATTAGGAAATATTGAAATATTGTCACCATTATGAAAATCTTGTATTTTTTTAAGTCTTTTTCTATTTCTGTGTTGCTGTTTTCACAAGGTATCTTCTGATTTCACAATGCTTAATAATTAAGCACCACTTTTTCACATGATAACCTAGGAATGTGCGAAACAGCACTGTTTCATTTCGACTTCTGTTTTGCCATTTCAAGGGGACAGTGTTTTGTTTTGAGTTTCATTTCATTTCGAAGCACTATTGCATTTCGTTTTGTCAAAAATGTTTTGCTGTTTCAATGTTGTTTCAACGTTTCGCCCATAGGCTACAATGGGGAATCATGATACTGCCTATAACTTTGTTATTTATTGCCGGATTCAAATAAAAACAGCAGGGAGGGTAGCCCCTGCTGAGGCCACAAAGCGTGTCAAGTTTCAAGAGATAGGTATAGGGTTTTCTGGGAAACTGCACCTCAAACTGTTCAGAGCAAAACTCACGTGACTGTGTGTATGCTAAGGCACAGATATTTTTCCGTCCCTCCCCCAGAGCACTGGGATTGGAAGGTACGTCAGGGATGGATCACAGTCACTGGCCAGCTACACAGTCAATATCAACACAGTGCTTCCCCCCTCTTCTCCCTCCCTCTCCTTACTTTCTGTTTCCCTGCAAGGAGGTCCAGCTTCAAAATGTTTCAAAACATTTTGAGTGTCCTTGTTTCATTTTGAGGCTGTTTCGAAGCCTTTTGTTTCATTTTAATTTTGTTGTTTTGAGCTTGAAACAACTTGAAGCAGTGTTGAAACAAAACACCCAGTGAAATTTCACACAGCCCTAGTAACCATATCTCACATCACTTGTGATGCCATTTCAGAGCTCCAGGTAATTTTTCTTTTTTGTCATGGTTTTAATCAGACACTTGACAAAATAAGATATGCGCGCGTGCACATGCGCACGCACGCACACCATCTGCATCTATAACAATTGCACAAGTACACTTGAGGTCAGAGACATGATTTGCACAGAACTTAGATCCTCCCTGCATAGTTTGTTCTCTTTTTTAACTTGCTCTGCAAAACAGACTCCCAAGGCAATTTCTTGCGAAGAAGGCCTTAAAGCTGGGGCACTTTCTGACATGACCCTGTTATGCTACCTCTTTGAGTGGTTTTAAAAGCACTGACTGTATTTTAAAGAAGAGGTCAAACATCTTTTCTGCTGAATGGAAAAGTTGGCTGAAGTAAACACAACCAACAAAAAAAAAGGGTTTAAGGACCTTCTTGAGGAAGGAAAAGTGCAGAAAAATAAAGAAGGATTAACGCAAGAACTGGAGAGGGAAGAAGGATGCCTTGACAATCTCCTAAGAGGGAAAAAAAAGTGTTTCCTACATGTTGCTGCCCAGCCTGGGCACTATGGGCACAGAGACTTGTGAAGGGTAGATGAAGTTTCAGGCTGAGGGGAATGGAGGGGTCTGTGGAAGTGAAATGTGATGTAAAGCAGGTTGGAAGAAAAAAGGGATTGTAGATAAGGGGCCCAGGAGCTCTGAGGGGCTGCAGTAATGTTTGAATGCTCCGAAGGGCAGGGGAGAGCTCAGTGTGGTGTAAAGAGGATAGTGAAGGATCAGGGCAGCTGGAGTACAATGGGGATAAGTGGGCAGGGTGCAGTAGATTCATAGGGGCCATGAGGGGGTAGGATATAACTCAGAAGGGCAGAAAGAAAGATATAAAGTCCTGTCAATGGCCAAGCTGGGGTGTAACAGCTGTACCCCCTGGCACTAGGTGCCTGCTCCACCCTGGATCTGGCATTCAGCCTCCCAAGAGACTCAGTTATATTTGTTTTTGCTTGGATCAGAAGCTGAATCTCATGCCCTTAGCATATTAGTACAGCTCCTCCCTCTCTATTTGGCATTGGTAAGGCGACAGCTGGAGTACCGTGTCCAGTTCTGGGCACCACACTTCAAAAAGGATGTGAATAAGCTCGAGAGGGTACAAAGAAGGGCCACTCTTATGATTAAAGGCATGGAGGATAGGCCCTATGAGGAGAGATTCCGAGAACTGGGCCTGTTCAGTTTGAGTAAGAGAAGGCTGAGAGGTGACTTGATAGCTGCCTACAGAGGTGAGCATCAAGACCTAGGGGAGCAATTTTTCAGGAAGACACCTCAAGGGAGGACAATAACCACTGGGCACAAGCTAATAGAAAGTAAATTCAGGCTGGATATAAGAAAAAACTTTTTCTCTGTAAGGGTCACCAGAATCTGGAACACTCTCCCAGCAGAGATGCTGCGGTCACCATCCTTAGCGGTATTCAAGATGAGGCTGGACAAGCATCTTATTGAGCTTGGCTGAGCCCAATAACTTCCTGACCATGACAGGGGACTGAACTTGATGATCTTACAGGTCTCTTTTGGTCCATTGATTCTAATTTCTTTTTAATTGAAGGAAAATCTGTGTTGTATTATGAGACAAAGCAGCACACCACTTGCACCCCCTTTTCAAAATCTGAGGACCACCCACACTACCGAGGATTACATTTAGAGTTGCCAGTATATATAGTGTGTCAAGAAAATCCTCCATGACAGTGATAAGCACTCGAGAGACTACTTATCCTTGAAAGAATTTGCCTCCCCACCCCTTTTCCTTTTTAATTATCTACCTTTTAAGTTGGAATTGATCAGAACTTCTGAAGTATCATCTGCCTGTACTTATTTCTTCTTTTCTAAATAGAATTTGGATTAGGAAAACTGTGCTTTAAGCTGCAGTCTCTAAAGGATGAGCAGGAAAAGAGACCAGTTTTTTCCCCTGATATTATGGTTTCTAAATAAGAAGTTGTGGAGAAAGTTGTTTAGAATAAGAATTTTTTGCCCATGCAGGAGAGTTGACTTCTAGCAGAAATCTTGTTTCTCTGTACACGTTGCAGGGCAACTTCTCTTCCAGTTTTGTATTTAACCTCATTATCACGAATCAGAGCAAAAGGGATTCTGTAATTCCTGACACTGACACATAATACCTTGTAGAAGCAAATTTATTATTTACCTTAAAATATTTTGTGCTTACTGAAGCCCTCCTGTCTCTCCTTCACTTATCTCCTCAGAAGACTTACATTTTGTTCCTTCATTATCAGCTGGTTGGTTGGTTGGTGAAGTTAAAAGATCTTTTCAAGTAAGGTGAAAACATACTGAAAAATCATCTTTTTCACCACTTCCCCACTTCTGTTGAATTTTCCAGATAGTATTGTCCATCCTCTTTTTATCACATAGCAAAGTAAACTACAGAAAACACCTTTGATTTCAAGCTGATCTAGTAAAGATCATTGCTTTGTGCTTAGAATCATAAAAAAATTGGGCTGCAAGGGACCTCAGGAAGTCATATAGTTCAGTGCGGGGCCAAGATTTTTTGGCAGGCATTACAGAATTCTAGAGTGCCACTCTGATCTCCTTCCCCTGCCCAATCTGCTTCTCTGCTTTCTGTTCCTTGCCCTATCTACTGTTGTGCTGCCTGTCCTGTGCCCAGTGGTGGATTAAGATTTATGGAGCCCTGGGTAAACAGAAAATTGGAGGTCCTCAACCATGTGAAAGCAGGTTTCCTCTTCACCTGCCAGGGGGCTGTGGCTGGGCCCACCTGACCTCCTTGGCACATACAGGGCGAGTCAGGGATCCAAGCACCACTAAGGTGAAAATAACCCTGACCCCAACCCAGCCCGGCCCCTTCACCCTACGAGTGTCTCAGCCAGGGCTGCATTCCCCAGCACTGCAGGACAGGCCAGGGCTGGGGCGCAGGGGGCATGGACTCTGTGCTGCTCCTGCCTGCCCCTGTACTGGCCCCAGCAGGGCAGGGCTGTCCTGTCCCATTCTGCCCCAGAGGCACTGGTGCTGGCAGCCACCTGCAGATGGTAGAGCCACCCACAGGCAGCCCTGTGACCACCCCATAGCCTCTGGCTCTGGTCTGGCCAGAGGGGAGGAGACGTGCACTGCTGGCCCCGGATGCCCGCTGCCAGGATGCCTACCTAGGCCATACTTCCCCTGGTGCCTCAGCATGGCCCATGCATTAATCCAACCCTGCCTGTCCCTGATCTGTTGCATGTCACTCACTTGTGGCACTCAGGCAGCAGGTTGACCACCCCTGACCTAGTTCAACCCCCTGCTCAAAGTAGGATTATCCCTGTCTAAACCATCCTAGACAAGTGTTTATCTAACCCGTTCTTAACACATTTGAAAACAAACTCTCATAGCAAACTACTGGGCATAATATCCAAATAACCAAAAACACCCTTTAAATTGTTACAGATAAAGCAGGGGGATAAGAGAACTGTCAATGTCCTGCCACCACAAGGCCCAGAAGTAGCTTGTTAAAATATGTTCAAGAGATTCAAGGAAGAGAACCGCCTACCCATACTTATTTATATGTCCGTCTGTGCTCCAAAATGCTTGGGATAAGTTAGCCCAACGCTTGTGATAAATTAGCACAAAGCTTTCCCCCTTCTAAGCAGCTGGAAGCTGCTGGTTCCCCATCTATATGCTATGTGAGCCCTGCATCTACAATTACAAATCTCAGGCCCTGATGAACTACAGGAGCCTCTTGTTCTTGCCATTACATTGTGTGGGCCCCCCAATGCATTGCATGACCTTCCCCATCATGCCATGACACCAATGTACCAACACGCTGTATCACACAAATCCCCAGTATGAAAGAATGTGATTTCTGGGCATGTCCACCCTTCCCCACCATACACCAATGGGCTCCTGCTGTACCACATTGGCATGTATGCCACATAGGGTTCTTGGGTCCTCCCACAGCCTCCAGCCACAGACTCCCACAGATGCACAAGCTGCACCATTGCACCCTATTCCCAGAAGCAGTGGCAAGCAGCAGAACCTGCATGAGGGTGAAGGAGCCTAGAGATACTGGGAGCAGCAGCAAGAGATCAAAGCAATGACCAATACTTGGACCAGCAGCTGGGGGGCTGCAGATTAATCCCTTAGGGGTCATATGTGGCTCCACCAATTGGACAGCCCTGAGTTAGCCATAACTTAGCATTTGAATCTGAAAACATTAGAAACAAGCAAGCAGAAAAAAAAGGGCTTACTTACCAATCTGCACCCCTCTTCCCACATTCTCCAAATCTTTTCTTCTATTTCCCTTGAGTTCTGTAGATATCATTGTGACCGGTATACGTTGCTAAGTACAAACTACTCAAGAACTATGCTGTAGTGTAGCTGGACAGCCACTTGCGGATGGATGAAGCTGAAGCAGGTCACAAAAATTCATGTCATGATGTTCTGATCCACTCAATTGCTCCTTCATACTGTCAGGTTCGACCTAGAAACCACTATACAAAGCCCAAGCAAAAGTCTCTGTTATGTAACTAATGCCCATCTGCAATGATAAGGAGGAGACAGTCTTAGATAAAGGAGGCTTGAAAACAAAAGCAGAATCAGAGGACTAGGGCACAGAGCTGATTTAAATATTAAGATTCACACCCCTAGGTGGGGAGAAAGTATGCTAATGAAACATACATGTATGGAAATGAGATACATAGCTAAAACACAGGTGTAGAGACATGCTCAGTAAAGAACTCCTTGCGTCACTCCCTTATAACCAATTAGCAAACAAGAATGCTTATGAAGGTCCAATACTCCTGTATAAAAGATGCTTAGAATTAAAAATCTGTGTGCTTGTTACGTGAAATTATTCCGCTTGCACCTTGTATTGCTAGCAATAAATCTTTATACTTTCACCCCTGGTATCTTTATTGGCTTTTGCAAACCGGGCACGATCCCAGACTTGAGCTGGGACTCAACAATACTTTCAAAGAATTTATTCTGAAATACACAAATATGATAATATACACAAGAGAAAAAGAATGAGAAATGCATGTGTTTGCAGACAATTTGCATCACTATATATTTGTACACAGTTTATATTAAACAATTTCAAAGAAAAACACACTGATTACAGTTTTGGAAATATGTATAATGATCTACAGTACAATGTACATTTGGGTAATTATATCAATCAAAATTGAAACTTATGCAAACTTCATTACACTGCTTTTGTGCATACCACTTCTCCAGAACTGGATTAATCAAAAGACAAGGAGCTTCTTCCTACTTCCCACAGAGAGGGTGTGGAATCTTCATCCTTGGAGGTTTTTAAGACCCAAGCTAGATAAAGCCTTGGCTGGTATATGATATAGCTGGGGATGGTCCTGCTTTGAGCAGGGGGTTGGACTACATGACCTCCTGAGGTCCCTTCCAACCCTAATTTTCTATGATTCTATCTCAGACTGCAAACACTAGTTACAGATGACCAAACTACCTTAAAGTACAGTAACTGAAACAGGTTGATGAAACATAATATTCACTGGTTCATGAACACAGAGGGCATTTTCATTCACTCTGCTTCTGTCTTCTACAATAAATTCAGATTGAATACCTACTAGAGATGTGCCAAACCTACTCAGTGATAATTCAAGTATTCAACTCAGTCTGGCTGCTAGTTAATGGATAATTTGGGTAGCGTGCTGCTACCTTAATGTGTTTCAATTTGCACAAAAAAGAGGGCATGTGAAAGATTATATAGGGCCGGATCCTGTATTCTTTGCACACTCAGAATCAATTACCTGAGTCCCAATGCTGTGCTCTGGGTTTTTTTTAAAGGGATTATTATTGTTGTATATGAACAAGCTGTTTTTTTTTCTGGTGAATACAGTTAGGAAGTAAATAATCAATAGTTATAATTCAATGGTCTACTACTGTATATATGCTTATGAAATTGGTCAAAATTATCGGTATAGGAGGAAGAAGTAAAGCTCTAACTTCCCTGATAATTGTTAGATGAAGGTGTCCATTTGTAATTGTATGAGCCATCAGCCTATAATTGCAGAGACAGGGAAGATATAAAACTCTCTAATACAGAAAGAAAATGCAATAGTGCTTCAGTTGTGAAGCAGTAGGGGAATAAGAAAGACATCACAGATCAATAAAAAATAATTTGCACATCTTGAACTCCTTATAGCCAAAAATCTCAAAGCGCTTTTCAAACATTGTTTCATAGTGTTCCTGCAAGGTAATTACCACTGTTTTGTGTGTTATAATGGATTCTCCTCTCCCTTCTCGCACTTGCCCACTAGGTGATTGTGTGCAAGTTCCCTTTTTTCTGTGGCTTTGTCAATCCACACATGGTCACACTGGTCCATGAGAGGTTATCCTAAGAATTTCCTACACAGAGCAATCATTCCTTTAGTTTTTGTCATATAAAGAAACCCAGGTCACAAGTAACAGATGTGTACAGTTTATGCAATCTCACTAACAGTTTCAAAAGATATACTTTATTCTAACAAACCCTACTGATAACACACCACCATTTAATAACATCTCAACAACAGGAATCACATAGTTTATGATGATGATGAAACAAATTGATTAACCCTAATACCGTGAACACCTTCTTTTATTGAAATTTCCTCCAGGCCCCATGAGGATTCATTACAAGGCTGTATGGCAGTAACTTTGTCCACTGGTTACATCTGGTAGGTTACCGAAAAAGCCAATCAAAAATAGCCTTTGCTCAATAGTATATAAGTAAAACTCATGCTGTTCCTCTAAATAAAAATTTTAAGAACTAATATTAAACTCATTATTCAGGAAAACATCTAATTTTGTCTCACATCTGATTATAAAAATTGCATTGTATACAAAATTATGTGATGACATCGAATTTAGAGTGACAACTGCAGAGGAGTGTACCTGCATGATCACATAGTGTTTCACTCAGAACAAATTTAACATAAACTACACTTCATTCTTTAAAAAAAAAAGCATTCTTAAAAACTGTTTTGAATGATTACTCACTTGATGCAAAGATAGTGCTCTTCCCCATTTAACATGGGGAGAAAAGCTTTTCATCTTAGAATAGAGTATGGGTAGTGGGGGACAGGCAGCTGCTGTGGCTCTGGCCCCAGCCCTGGGTCAGGGCTAAGCTGGAGCTACAGCTACTACCCCTTCCCCTCCAGCACCTCTGCACACTGCCCCTACAGCCTCTGGCTCCCACCATCTCATCCTCCACCATAACCTCCTCCCCCTTGTCTCCCCATTTATACTTTCCTCCTCCCCCACTCCAGCACCACTTCCTGGTGCCAGCAGGCTTTGTCCCTGCTGCAGCCTGGGGCAGGGAGCAAAGCCACAGCCTAGCCCTGCAGCACCAGTGTCAGCTCAGTGCCACTGCTATGGGGCCAGGCTGGGCTTGTGTTCTGTGTCCCAGGCTGTAACAGGGATGAAGCTTCCTGGCATTAAATCAAAGGTAAGCAAAGAGGGAGGGGCAGGTGGGAGATGAAGCTTCAGGGTGGAAGATGGAGGAAGGGGGCAGGGACCCAAGGCTGCAGGGGGTACATGAGCAGTGAAGAGTGGGTAAAGTGGCATGAAAAGGGGGAGCAGGGGCTCAAGTCTGAAGGGGGACAGCACAAGGGGGGCAGGCAGCAGCACAGAGCAAGCTGCCTGTTCCCACCACTACCTGCTCCCTGCTGCTTGTCTCCCAGTGCTCCCTCCAGTGCCTTCACTTACTGCGAACCGCTCCACTGCCTGTCTCCCTCCACCCCGCTGTCACTGCCCCTCTCATTGCCTGCCACCCCACCATCTGTAGTAGCAGGGGGCACACATTTAAGACAAACCTCCAATAATTAACATGGCAAATGATAATGAATCTATACATTTTGTGTGTACAGAATATAATTAGTTGGGTGGGGGGGCATCTTAAATTCAGGTTTTGTCTTGGATTTGGGTAAATACAGTATATACCAGTAATAGAATCAGCAGATGGAATAATAGAAAATTAGAGTTGGAAGGGACCTCAGGAGGTGATCTAGTCCAACCCCCTGCTCAAAGTAGGACTATCCACAACTATATAATTCTAGCCAGGACTTTGTTGAGCAGGGCCTTAAAAACCTCAAAGGAGAGAGATATCATCACTTCTCTAGGTAACCTGTTCCAGTGCTTCACCACCCTCCTAGTGAAAACATTTTTCCTAAAATACAATCTAAACCTCCCTTTCTGCAATGTGAGACCATTGCTCCTTGTTATGTCATCTGTCACCACTGAAAATAGTCTAGCTCCATGCTCTTTGGAACCACCCTTCAGGTAGTTAAAGGCTGCTATTCTATCCTCTCTCAGTCTTTTCTTCTGCAGACTAAGCCCAGTCCCCCCAGCCTCTCCTCAGAAGTCATGTTCCTCAGCCCCCTGTTAGATAGGAGGGTGTGACACAATTGAACATATACAAAACACACACAAATCATTAGGTGCACACACACACACTACCAGCTCAGGCACATACACATTCAAACCAGCCTAGGCACATGCATACTTATCACCAATTCAAGCACATACACTATATACCCGAAGAGTTAGACACCGATCACTAATTTGTATATCATGCACACAATGCCATACACACACACACACACACTCTCTCTCTCTCACTAGCAACTCAGATACACACACGTTCAAAATAACCAGTATAGGTTCATGCACACCTATCACCAGTTTAAGCCCATACATGCTACACACACCAAATTTAGACAGAATTAGTTACCAGTTACCAACACCTGCACATCCAATACACATACGTGCATTACTAATTCATATACCACACACACAATGATATCTATATGTGTGTGTGTGTGTGTGTGTATATATATATATATATATTCACTAATTCACACACATACCACCCACCTACACGTACACACCAGTGAGTTCCTAAGTTGGGTGCTGTGACATGTATGTATGCATGTGCTTGGTGTACTTGGGATACCTGGGGAAAGGTTAAGGTAAGAAAGTAGAAGTGTAGGGAGTTAAAGTTACTGGAAATGAAAGTCACCAGGACCAGGATTAGAACCGGTAGACTACAGGGGCCTGGGCTGAAGGACTGAGGCTCAGGGGTAACTTTAGGTTAATTGATCTTAATTGATTAAAAGACAATGCCCAAGGCCTGCAGAACATGGAAGCACACTGGCCACAGAGTCTGGGACTGGAGCCAGAGCGACCGGGGAGCTGAGAAGGGAGACAGTAGGTGCTGGAAGCTGGAGAAAGCTGCAGAACAGCTAAGAGGAGCTGGGAAGCTGCAGGAGGGGTGGGGGGAGGATTACAGAAGGTGCTGGGGAAGCCTGAAAACAGAGAGATGGACAGCAGAAAATCACAGGAAAAGCAGCAGGTGGCAGGGCAGCAGGAAAGCAAGGAGAGGCTGAGAGGTGGTAGAAAAGGGGAGATGGAGTTGGGAGGAGATTGGGAAACTAGCAGAAAGGGTGGTTCTGGAGCTGAGAGAGAGAGAGAGAATGAGCCTGGAATTTAAGATAGGGAAGGGACTGGGATTCAGTAAAACATGACCCAACTCAGGGTTGCAAATAACAGTGGTTTTATTGAACAGGGGAGATGGTGACACAATGCCAAATTGGTTCCCTTGAACCCACCCACCCACCCACCCACACACAATGGCAGCAGGGGCTGAAGTCCACTGAAGTCCAGGAGGAGAGAGAAAGAGAGAGTCCAAATTGTAGGAGGAGGTGCGCAGGTAATATCTACCTATCCAGGCTAGAAGGGGTCCTTGTCCAGTAGGTGTTGTCCAGAGGGGGGTCGCCGGCAGGGCCTCTGGGTGGATAGGTGGTGTGGGATGGTGCTGGTCCACATGGAAATGGCATTCCCACTGGGTCTGTCTTCACTGCCCCTTTTTATAGGGGCAGACCTTGTGTGACCCCAGTGACAGGAGGAGGCTGATCCCCAGGCAAGGATAAGCCCCTGTTGTACTGAGCATGTGTGCTCCATGCAGGGATGTGCAGTTTCTGGTGTCGGTAATGGTGAGAGTTGCTGGTTTTGCAGGGTCCTTTGTCTTTCAAATGTTGGTCTTGTCTCTGTTCCTGGGTGAATCAATGCGAGGTGATGGCCCAGTCATTACAGGCCATTCAGTAGAGGCCTGCTACCATTTTATTTCAATCATTCCCAATCACGCTCATTCATCGGGGAACCAATTTACATGGGAGGGGTACGTGACTCATACAGTTGCAACATGGGATGCCCAGGCAGAGGACAGAAGATGGAGGCTTGACATATAAAATGGAAACTTGACATGACTTTGGTTCACTTACAAACACAGGCCTAAACAATACAATATCCATATGAAACAATAAAAATCAGTACAAAAATGATAATAGTACAATATACAGCAGTAAGAATCAATACAAACCTAATAATAATATAATATAAAATGGTGGATATCCAAAAGCAAAAACTTGCTACCAAAATAAAAATGTTTAAATATTATCCTAACTCTGAGCTCACTTATACTTATCTATAGGGAATAGAGAGGGAGCTAAAAAGTCAGAAATGGTTGGGGAAGGGGAGGGAATGTAATAAAAAGAAAGAAAGAAAGAAACTGGGGGTTTTGCTACACAGCCAGCTTCCTATCCATTTTACAGTCCATTCATCCAATCCATACTCCCTCACTTGCTTGCAAAAATGCTGTGGGAGATGGTATCAAAAGCCATGCTAAAGTCGAGGTATATTATGTCCACTGCTTTCCCTGAATCCAAGCCAGTTATCTCATTATAGAAGGCAATCAGGTTGGTCAGGTATGACTTGCCCTTGGTGAATCCATGCTGAATGTTCCTAATCACCTCTTTCTCCTCCCAGTGCTTATAAATGGATTATTTGAGAACCTGGTCCATGACTTTTCTGGGGCCTGAGGTGTGCTGACCAGTCTGTAGTTCCCTAAATCTTCCTTCTTCCCTTTCTAAAAGATGGGCACTATATTTTCCCTTTTTCAATCATCCAGAACCTCCCCTGATTGCCACGCTTTTTCAAAGATAATGCCCAGCAGCTCTGGAATCACATCAGGCAACTCCCTTAGCACCCTCAGATGAATTGCACCCAGACCCATGGACTTGTACATGTCCAGCTTTTCTAAATAGTCTCTAACCTGTTCTTTCACCACTGAGGGCTGTTCACCTTCTCTCCAAACTGTGCTGCCCAGTACAGTAATCTGGGAGCTGACCTTGCCTGTGAAGACCAAAGTAAAAAAGGCATTGAGGACCTTTAGCCTCTTCCTCATCAACTGTCACTATTTTGCCTCACTAGTGACAGTTCAGTAAGTGGCCCACAATTTCCCTGACCTTCCTCTTGTTGCCAACATACTTGTAGAAACCTTTCTTGTTACTCTTCATGTACCTTTCTAGCTGTATCTCCAATTGTACCTTGGCCTTCTTGACTTCATCCCTGTGTGCCCAAGCAATATTCTCATACTCCTCCCAAGTTGTTTGTCCAAGCTTCCACTTGTAAACTTCCTTTTCTGTGTTTAAGCTCACTGAAGAGTTCTCTGCTAAACTAAGCTGGTTGCTTGCCACATTTGCTATTCTTCTTGCACCTTAGGATGATTTGTTTCTGTGCCCCCAGTAAGATTTCTTTAAAATACAACTGCTCTCCTGGACTCCTTTCTCCCTCAGCCTGACCTCCAAGGGGATCCTGAGGGAGTCAAAGTCTGCTTTTCTGAAGTCCAGAGTCCATACCCTGTGGCTCTTCCTTTTGCCAGGATCCTGAACTCAATCATCTTGTGTTCACTGCTGCCCAACTTTCCATCTGCTTCTACATTTCCCACCAATTCTTTCCTGGTTGTGAGCAGTATGTCAAGAAAAGCATGGCCCCTAATTGGTCCACTAGGAAGTTGTCTCCAACGCTCTCCAAAAACTTCCTGGATTGCCTGTGCACTGCTGTATTGCCCTCCCAGCAGATGTCAGGGTGATTGAAGTTCCCCATGACAGCCTGTGATCTGGAAACTTCCACTGCTTGTCTGAAGACAGCCTCATCTACTTCATTTTCCTGGTCTGGTGGTGTATAGCAGACACCCACCATGACATCACCCTAGTTGCTCTCCCCTTTGACCTTAGCCCACCAACTTTCAATAGGCCTATCTCCAGTTTCATACTTGAGCTCTGAGCAATCATACAGCTCTTTTATATACAGCACAACTCCTCCTCCTCTTCTCACCTGCCTGTCCTTCCTGAACAGTTTGTACCCATCCATGACAGTGCTCCAATCATGTGAGCTATCCCACCAAGTCTCTGTTATTCCAGTCACATCGTAGATCCTTGACTGTGTAAGGACTTCCAATTCTTCCTGTTTATTTCCCAGAGTCCCTGCAATTGTGTACAGATACATGAGGTGACTAGCCAATTGCCCTACTTTGAGGCCTTCCCTGTTGTCTCTTCCTGCTCCTGCTTTCTCCATGTCCCCAGCTTCCCCACTTACCTCATGGCTTTGGTCTCCATCCCCTTGTGAACCTAGTTTAAAGCCCTACTCACTAGATTAGCAAGCCTGCCTGTAAGGATGCTCTTCCCTCTCTTCATTGAGTAGATCCCATCCAGATATGTTCATAGTATTACTGAATACAGTAGGGGAAAAAATGAGGTGTCTGAAATTTCAATAAACCTCAAATATTGGAAAGTTGGTATTTGTGCTTAAATGTGATACAATTCTAAAATGGACTCTTGTGTCAGCATAACTGAGGGTTTAGAGGTGGGAGCTCTAGCTTTGTTGATTTGTACAGAAGGTTCCCCTCAAGTTGTACCTACCCTTTGGTCTAGGGCTTGAAAGTAGCCAGATATGATGCTAATCACCCCCTCATCACCCCTTGTACCAGTAACTTAGCACCCCTTAAACAGACTGGCCATGCTTGGGCAAAAAGTCAGTTGTAGTATAAATTTATGTTTCTAGAATTCTACTTTCTATTTTCAAGCTGTGACTAGATATGCAGGTAGCACATTCCCTGGAATACAAAATATGATATACATTTGCTGCATCAGAACAAGTCTGCACCATGAAAAAAGTTTTAATTTTCAAAGTAATTTAGCAAAATTTATTTTTGAAAACAAACAGTTTTGTTTTGTGTTTTTTTGAGGAGACAGTCGTTATTATGCCTCACATATCTTTTTTTCCTACCATCTTTTTGTATGAAAAAATGTAAATGTATTATGGTTTCTTCCACTGAAATTACATTTTTCAAAAATAAAATTCAAGCATTTAAAAAAATGAAATCATTTCTTTTTTTAAATGGACATATTTAGGCAAATGATTTTTTTCCCCTATAAAAAATGTTATTTTGGATGGAAAAAGAAAAAGGAGATTTTAGCTGAAAAAGTTTTGAAGAAAAAAAAAATCTAAGTAGATGTAATATGCATTTTTGTTTGTTTTCAGTCATTTTCATGGCATGGTCACACAGAATTTTACATGACCTGACTGAATGGCATATCTCTCAAGAAAAAAGAAAGAGTGCAAATCACTTAGTGTTAATATTATTTACATAACTTAGTGTTGGCACTGAGTGGGTCAAAGAGATTTCATTCATTTCAACACACTACTGAAGTTTAGAAAAAGGAGTGAGTGGGCAATTTAGATAAAGAAGTGGATGGGGAATGTTTTATTCCCCAACTTTAAATTTTTTTGTCCTGTTTTACCATAACAGCAGAGCGGTACAAGCTACTGCTTTTGGCATGTGATATTAATGTCTCTCTCTCCAGCAGTGGAAGCTGTGCATGTGCAAATTAAAGATCCTGTAGCAGTTCCTGAACTGATTTCTAGCCAGCATTCTCACTTGCATTAAAAGAGATTCTAATATCCAAATAGATTTGTTAACCATTAGAACTCATAATAGTTACTGTAGAATACTATCCTTTTTTTTGCACTACCAGCATTTGTGCAGCTCACTCATCAGAATACCTTATGTCTGAAGGATGTTCATCTGATATTTTACAAGAAGGAGCTCTTTATGAACAGGCATATTTGTAATGGAGGTCATCAGGGCTATCCTGCTTTGTGCCTTCTTGAATAAATCAGTTAATATACCTGAAGATAAAGAACTGTAGTTTAATCAGTTTCTGATCAAATGTAATAGAAGCAGTCATATGGTTTAAGTATCAAAAGCTCAAGACCAATTAGGGTATTGTAAAAATATTTTAGTATTGCTGTCATTCATGAATCTTTTGCTGCATAGAATTAACATTTCTGGAAGCAGATTTGAAAAAGAACGGCTGAGTAAGAAATAATAGTTCCGTGGACTTCCTCCAAAATCTAGCAGAGCTTTTAAGCGGAAAGACTGTAACTAAAATGTTAATCTTTATTTCAGCCCAAACCTGCCAGGATATATTGGTTTGAACATAAGTTTTGTAAACACAATAAGAATCATTTCAAAATGACAGAATAAAAGCCATGCCTTAAAAGAAAAAAAATCTTATTTAAACATTTTCATTTTAGCAACTCAGAGAAATACTTGCACAAATCATAATTTGTGCAAGTATTAATGGATGTGGCTATTCTCAACAGAAAGGAACTCATCACAAAGCCAAATTACATTATTTCATGGCTCACTACACCACAGCCACCCATACCACTTGTGGCTCATGTGCCATGGGGTGGCCACCCCTACATTAGGACATTCCTCAACAAGATGGTAATTGAATAGCAGGTGAATATAAGCAGGAAGCTTAAAGATGCATAAACATATTAGCATGGAGAGGCAATGTATGAACAATAGCAATGTAATAAGAAACTTAACTCATCTATGCTACAATTGTGCTGCAGCACAGCCACGTAGTCATCAGCCTTGCCTGCCACATCTTGATGTCATCACCAGGAATCTGGGTTTTCTGTTTCCCACAGAAAAACGTGGATTTTACCCTTTAAAGGAGAAAAGCCCAGATTTTCCTCTTTGAAGCAGGAAATGGCAGGTTTCTGCTTGCAGGCTGGCAGAGTTCCAACCTGCAACAAGCTGCTTGGGGCTGAGGGGAGCATGGGGAGGGTGATCAGAGGCAGGAGGTGCCATGTACACACACACACACACACACACACACAGCTGGCAATACAGGCAGGTAAGTCTATGGGATGGAGTGTGGGGGGTGGGGGGGTTGGGGACTGTCCAGCTATGGTCTGGGTACACCCACTGGCAATGCATTGAGGGGACACGGGGGGGCACGTACCCCCCAGATTTCTGCACTGACAGTGGGACGCAGGGCATGGGGTTGCAGACTTGCTGGACTGTCACTGGGCAGGAGCCACATCCATGGCCCAGCAGGCAAGACCTGGCATGGGCGGGCAGAGTGGGGAGACTCAGTGCTATCGCCACTCCCAGGAGCCCCACACCAACCACACCTCTGTGGCCACCAAATTGAGGCACCCCCTATCCACAACAGCAGCAAGGCAGTAAAGGCATGGAGTTGTGCCCCCTCCTTGTGCCTAATGCTGCTGCTGCACTGGTGGGAGCCCCACACCAGACACACTGCCATGGCCACCAAGGTGAGGCACCCCCTCCCTACCTGGCAGCAGCAAAGGCAGCTGTAGCGACATGGAGTTGTGTACCCCCACTGCAGTGGCAACATAGGTGACACATAACTGCATACGTGGGGGAGCACAACTCCTCACTGCCACCGACATCACCCCCACTGCTCCTGAGCAGGCAGGGGGCATGTCATCTTGGCAGCCATGATGGCATGGATGGTGCAGGGCTCCTGGTGGAAGCAGCATTGAGTCGTCTCACCACAGCCCATTATCCTGTGCTGGCTCCTGGCCTTTGTGTTGTGGAGGTGGCTCCTACCTAGTGCTGGTCTGGCTAGGCTGCAGCTCTGTGCTCTGCACCCCGCTGTTGGTGCATAAATCTGGAGGGCTACATGCCCCTCCATGCCCCTCCCCCAACATGTCACCAATGAGCAGCATCATAGAGTTGTGCCCCCCCAGTGTCAGTAGTTATATGCTGCCTATGGGCATGCCGGAGCTTGGTGCACAGCCCCGATGGTGTGAAGCCAGCCCAGGTCATCAGGGGTCAAGCTCTGCCAAGTCCAGACCAGCCCCCAGACCTGCACCATCGATGGGGGTGGGGCAGGGGGGAGAGAGGACCCTGATAGCATAGGGGTGGTCTGGGCATGCTACAGTTTGGCACATGGCCCAATGATGCAGGGCCAGTATGGGCCAGCAGGGACCAAGCTCTGGTGAGTCTGGATTATCCCTGCACCACTATTGCAGGGACCAAGCTCTGGAAAACCCCACACACCCCCAGCCCCACATACTTCCCCGCTCCACTCCACACATAGGGGGGTTGGGTCCTGGGGGCAGGGACAGAAGGGTAGGGGGTGGGTACTGGGCTGCAGGTTGGGAATAAAAACCACTGGCAGGGCTGGGAGGGGGGCTGTGAGCTAGATGCAGGTCATGCTACCAGGGCTGGGGGGAGACTGTGGGGGGGTGGGGACAGGAAGGTGGGTGGGGTGACACTGCCAGGGCTGGCAGGGGACAGGGAAGGGGTGTGTGGGTGGGTAGTGAGCAGGGCGTAGGCAGGGGCTGTGTGTCGGGAAAGAGGGGCACTGGCATATCAGGGCTGCTCAGCACCACAAAGTAGTGGGAGGTTGGGGCAGGGCAGCTGCAGCTGAACCCGTGTCCTGGTGAGCAAAGGGGACAGGGGGAGCTCTGATTTTCCATGATAAAAAGCCAAAAGCAAATGGCAACATATATAAGTATCTAGAATTTACGTTATTCTAATGATTAAGCACTGGTAGGCTTCCAAATTGCTTTAAAATTGTAAATGTATCAATAAAACATAATATTCAACTGATATCTATATATATAGTGGTGTTTCATTTTAATCACAGAAAGACGTGGATTTGGGGGTTTTTAATCAGAGAATTTTGGATTTTTTAACAGAGAAAACCTGGATCCCTGATCATTCATGGACCTATGTATTATAAACTGGATACAGAAAACCACCACAAACACAGGAGCCATCAAATGTTTTTTCTCACAGCTCAAATCAACTGAATACATGAAGCTAGAAACCTGTCTACTATGTCAGAGGCTGTAGCAAATTCAAATGCATTGCAACTATGAATTTCAGGAGTATATTATTATAAAAGCCACACAGCTCATTGATCTAAATGATAAGTCACTGTCAAATCTAAAAATAGTGTATCAGAGTAAATGTTGTGCAAAACGTCCCTCTATTATTGACTTGTTCTCTGAATTAAATTTTCACATGTAGTGGGGACTAGTGAGATAATATCACCCTAGAGCAGGGGGTTGGCAACTTTTTGCTCCTACAGTCTGGAGTTTGTGACCCAGCTCCCTGTTGTGGGCTGCCAATCTCCACCTCCCTTTGGAGAGCTCAAACTACCTTCATGACTGCTACCAGATACTCAGCCCCTTGGAGCAACATAGGCACAGGCATGAAAGAATCGTAAAGGGTGTTGCAGAGAGGACAGATGGCTCAGTGCAATTGCATGCCATCCCATGTCCCATCCTGAATCAGACATAGGTTGGCTGGATATGACCAGGGGTTGGGGGGGAGGGAGAAATCTAAGTTGCTGACCCCTGTCGCAGAGGAAACTTGATTACTATTAAACCCTAGATTTCTGCTTCCATTTTGAAACACGATCCTAAATTCCATAACAAATCTACTAAAGACGTTGATTGATGCAAGCAGTGATCAACTGCACTTGCAGAGTCATTGAAAAGCCTTGGGCATCACCTGAACCAGATAAATAAAACTTATTTTATATTACATAGGTCTTGAAAGGACCTTTGAGTCAGTATCCTATCCCTGTGATCACATGCAGAAACACATCCATTTTGGCTCCTCCAGTACATCAGAACAATGTGCCACAGGAAAAGAAGAGGAGAGGTAAAGGGTACTACCATTGCTTTGGCCTCTGTAATGGCATGGACTTTGTTAGGCAAAATACACTCATATAAACCTAAGAAGTGAACCACTCTCCATGACTTAAAGAAAAGAAAGAAAAGGCCCTTCCCACCTCAACTGTCTTACCAATTTAGCCTCAGGGTAAATTCCTTCTTGAACCCAAAGCTAGTATCCTAAACACATAACTGAGATCTGTCAGCCAGGCACCCAAACCAATCTCTCAGTGTTTCTCTCTCTCTAAACTAAGGATTTTCTGATATGTGTATTACAAGTGGCATGAGCAGCCTCTGAGTGTGGCAAACAGAAGATTGGGGAGGGGACAGGCAACACAATAGCAGAGAAGGAAGGAAAGCAACAGATCAGGCAGGGAGGACAGGGCAACAAACAGAAAGCAGAGAGCAGTAGACTGGTCAGGGAGCAGGATGCAGAACAGCAGATTAGGCAGGCGAAAGAGGATCAGTGGCACTTCGGGAGGGTGCAGAGCTAATTTGTGTCCACCTTCCAAAATGATTGACCCCTACTGCTCTGAACAGTTATTGCAACCTGAGGCAAAGCTTCATCATCAAGATCTTACTCACTTGTTTAGGGAGCTCAGTCCTTTCATTAAGAACCTTTAATGCATCTCATTTTGATTTGTGAACCAAAATTCCAGCTCTATCCATAACAAGACTATATTTTATGCTCTGTAGCAAGGATGTGTAGCCAGTCTGTAGTAGGGATGTCACTCTTTCTTGGGGTTGATGGGAAACACCTATGTATCTGCTCAAACGTGTACCATCCCTAGCAACCATTAAAGTAGACATCAGAAAAAAAAAGCGATACCTATTTTAATGCCACTTAATAAAGCAGCGCTTCGTTTCTTAAGGGCTGAAAGAGCCAGCCATGGTGCATGACTGGCTCACAAACCCGAAAAGCAGGGAATTTAGATGACAGCTTGGAAATGGAGCTGCCATTGATCACCTCCATGGTAGTAAAATGAAACTGACATGGCTGTGGTTTGTCCATAAATTGAGAGGACTCCATTTCCTCCCCGTTATCCATCTACAAGATGTTGCATGGGGTTTATTTTCAGTTATAGGAGTCCCCTGCTTGCAGGGACACCTCTAACCCCAAAACAATAGGGACAAAAATCATTCAAGACCATAGAGGAGAGCAGGTTACTTGGCTCTGTGCCTGTAGGTTCAGAGGAAAAGGAGAGGATTCAATTATTGGGTTTTAGTATGAGAGCAGCTAACACTTTTGCCCCCGAGACACTGAGCCCATGCTGTGTTATAGCCTAAAGCTGACAGACCTGTGTGGCATTAAAGCCTCAAGCTGCTTGAGCCATGCTGTGTTGAAGCTTTAAGAGGCTGACCTATTAAAGCTCCATTGTTGCGTTATTTTTCATCATGACACCTTTATTATATAGGCCACCAATTTGCCAAGAAATAGTATAGCTCATTCTGCCACTTTTACATTTTTTATTTCCAGCTGTTGATATAGTATTGTCTCTACACTACAAGCAGCATTGTGTCCTACACTAGTGGAGTAAAGTAACTTCTCTGTTTGTATGGTAATGAAGCATGAAAAAAATCAGTGTACCCATTTCATTGTATGTGCACATATGGAGGGTATGTGTGTAATAAATGAAAATCACCCAGAAATTAGAGCAGAAGACAGTTTTAGCCTAAGTCAGTTTTTCTAAGCTACATATGTATGCAAAGAGGGAATTATGGCAGTATATCAGCAGTGGCTTTTTTTAAATAAATAAAAACTAGACAGATTCCAGAAAACTGATGGAGAAATAAAGGAAAAAGAAAGAAAAATAATGGAAGAAAAACACGTTGACCATAAAAAGCTGGAGGGAATCCTATCCTCTGTTGCTAGTAAAATAATGGAACCAAAATTAGGTGGGTAATAATAATAATATAAAAAATAAATAAGGGGTTACTCTTACTCTTATTAAACTCACCAGGAAAAAAAACTCCATTGATGTGAACAGTCTTGGATTGAATTCTACACTTCCAGAAGGAAATGAAGGTATAACTAAGTAGTAGCAAGAGTTTAAAAATATATTATGTTAGACTTTAATATAGTTACAAAATCTGTAGAAAAGGAAAGTGTTTGCTGATTTTTTGTAAACTCCTGTCTAAAACCTAATCCATCTTGGGCCAAACTCATGAAAAAAGAATGGCATCTTGGGTTGTTTTCTCCTGAAAGAGAAAATCTACACAGGGATCTAATGCATTTTAACAATTGTATCTGCTCTGAACCCACTGACCAGGACACATACCTTAGGGATCTGGAGAAAGGATTCCTGCATTTATTATAAAATCCCAGAAGCACAGTCACTCAAAACAGTACCAGACTCAAACCCCACTCTGACCTGCAACAATACCAACCCCATGACAAGGGCATGAGAATCCCTCTTGATGTCACATATAGCCCCAGCTTGAACACTTTCGACACATTTGTAATGACCTCTCTTGGAAAATGACAACCATTTCAAGTCAGTTTTGGGGGAGAAGTCTGTCCTGCCTTACAAGCAGCCCCCAATGTTTCTCCAGAAACAGACTACTTGACTCCTATTCTTAACAAGATGGACCCAGATGCTTACTGTGTCTCCTCATCAACACATGCCACATCATTACTGGGCTAAACAACATTGATGATAACATCTGGGGTTCATTTTGCTCCTCTACTTTTATATATGCAATCACCTGCACATATCTGTCCAGGAGGGCATTCAGCAGTCCCCCTGTGTAAGAATGAATGGACATTGAATTCCCATAAAATTCCATAAAGACACAACAGCATGTGGTAGAATATTTTAACCTCCCCAGACATTCCAAAACTGACCTTAGGGTAGCTGTTCTTAAACAAGAATTTAAAAAACCAAGTTGAACATGAAACTGAGGATGTCTACATATGCATTAATGAGTCGTGGTTACTGTACATTAAGTTTAGTACTTATAATAACTAATAACTAATTTTACTGTGCATTAGCCCAATAGTATGTCTTTTGCTGTGATGCACTAATATGCAGTAGAATTAGTCTACCGGGGGTAACAAGGAATAACGGCCATAAGTTGACTGAGAGTAGATTCAGGCTAGACATCATGAAGCACTACTTCACAGTCAGGGCGACTAGGATCTGGAACCAACTTCCAAGGGAAGTGGTGCTCGTTCCTACCCTGGGGGTCTTCAAAAGGAGGCTAGATAATTACCTAGCTGGGGTCATCTGACCCCAGCATTCTTTCCTGCCCATGGCAGGGGGTTGGACTGGATGATCTGCTCAGGTAACTTCCGACCCTACCTACTATGAAACTATGAAACTACTGCACATTTAGCATCTCATCTAAACATGCCCATTTTGGAACAAGAAATCATCCAAAGACTAGGTTCTAGGAGACTTTGGATTCTTATCCCATTACCTGGATTAGCTTTTTATAACGCCTAGGCAGAGCCATCGCTTGGGCTGTCCCCTGCAGCAGCTCACCACCCCCTACCATACCTGACACAGGAGGAAATGCCCTGGGCCCCACACACCCCTAGGGTTGGCTCTGCGCTTAGGTTCCTCAGTGGGTTCACTGCCTTATTTATCCCTTTTGAACTCTTCAACCCATCTCACTCAGCAGTGCATGCTCCTTTCCTTTCCCCTTCCCTAACCTTTGTATTTAAATGACTTTATTCCTTTCTATATAGTACTACTGCTCTCTACAAGTCTGTTTATAGCACCTGAAAAACTAGACTGTAGCCTACAAAAGCTCACTGAATGATTTAGTTTATAAGGTGCCACCCAGCCCTGTCTTCTGCATCACTTCAGACTAACACAGATAACTACCTCTCTCTCAACTTTAAACTTATGTTCATTGTTCACCTTTAGTTGATTCAACTAAACTTTCCCCAAAGACCTTAGCTCAGTAAGACAGAGCTGAGGTTCTCATTCAGAAGACTATCTTCTGAAGAAAAATATGTAACATTTTCAATGTTCATTAAAAAAAAATATCCAGCAAGATATTTCAGGTCTTGTCTATAGGGGATTTTAATTTAGAATCATTAATTATGACTAACTTTCTGTGGAAGGGAACTAAGATAATTTGCATAAGGAACTTCTATATATTGGAAGAAGGGTCTACACACAGGGAGTTAGCTAGAAGTAACAATCAGAAATAACTCCCAATGTAGACAAGGTATAATTAGTCATATGTCATAAGCAAATTCTTTATGAATTTGTTGTCTTATTATGTTAGCAACATAGCAAATATCAATAAATACAAAACAAATAATGGGGAAGATTCAACTCAACTTTGCATCATTGTCTATGATGGCGGTAGAGATTACCGTTCAATTGTACAAGGTAGGTTAAATATTACTTTTAAATACTGAAAGGCCAGTTTTGTTGAAAGTCTAGAGCTCTCCAGATAACCATAGCTAGTTCCAACCAAAATCTGCCATTACATCTCCGTTCTGCTCATTTTAAAGAATTAGTTGGCACCCCTATATATTCTGTGTCAAGAACAATCCATCACTGTTGTAGTTCTTGGTAGGTACAAGTGCCTGGCCCTCTGAGGCTTCCATATCTAGCTTGTATAAAAGCCTTGGAAAGAGAGAAAAACCTTACCAGCAAGATTTCCCCTACAACTGCTAGAATTTCTCCTATTCTTAGTTTAGCCCCTCCCCTTTTTCTGTTCCTCCATGCCCTCTGTGTTTGGATGAAAGGCAGGAAAGAAGCTATTTGCACTGACTGGTCAAGACTTAGAGGCTTAACAGCCAGAGTCTGGGGCCTGGGTGGCACTGGCAGTGGCAGGGGCTTGGCCACCACTGGCAATGGGTGCCATTCTTGTGCCTTCTCTAAGTGGGTGACCAGGGACAGCCTTCTGCTCACCCACCACTTAATATATTACTATCATTACTATTCTAATGGATAGTCTCAGGTAGGGAACAGTTAAACAGTTTCTGACTTCTGTACAGAGTCTAGCAAATAATCCCAGGTCTCAGTCCACCATAGTGCTGAACACCTGAAAAAAAAATTGAAGCTGCTGAGGGTTTTGTTTTTTTTTAACTTCAGCGCTCTATGGGACTGAGCCTTTTAGCATTATGGTCTTTGTTATCTCTTGCCCTTGTCATATGTCCTCCAAAAGTGTCTGAGTTGAGGATCAAACGCTTCAAGATTTTTTCAGTATTTTCACTTAGAATTGCAATAGTGTTTTTGAAAAGTTTTTCTTTCCTTAAATAAACTTTTTAACTTTCCAAGTAATGTGCCTTGTTTCCTTTATTAAGAATGTAGTAGAAAGCCCTTTGTACACTTCCCTTCTGGACACTGACATAAGAGAAGCCCCTTCTTGCCTGCAACTCCCTGCCCCCCACCCCATTTGTGCACTTCTTCTTTCAAGTATTGGCAGAAACCTAGCACACTTATTGCATGGGTGTGGCAAGGCTCAGAGCAAGCCAGAAAGCTGATGAGGCTTTCTGTAGGAGAAACCTAGAAACTACATCTACATATCAATTAAGTTCATTGTCACTAAAGAAAACAAAAGAACTAAAATATCCACTTCAAATACTGTAAATATATCCTGGTGCTAACCTAACTCACTTACTGTCCCCAGTAACTTTTGATCCTCACTATCTCACAGTGCATTTTTATATATTTCTCACGGTGCATTTTTATATTTCATCTCTCTCATTTTACCATGGCATTTTGTATTCTATATTTTATACTTTAAAACCCTTAAGGAATGTACTCCCTGTAGAATGAAGTTACACCCTGGACCATTGTTAAAAACTGCATTGAAATTGTCATTGTAATCTGCCATATTGGATGGTCCTTTGAATGAACATGAGTATGAATCACAAACCAAGTACCTCTGGCTGTTAATTGACAATAGTCTAGCCAGAGAAACTTACCATTACAAAACTCTACTCTACAAGCCATTTTAAGCTAATCAAGCCAAGGAACTGATTCCTGAAACTAAGGACCCACTCTATTGACTATTCCTGTAACCCATGACAATACAGCCATAAATCAATAAGTCAAGGGTGGACTCCCAAAACTTCAGGTACCAGCAGAAAGAGACCCCTGTGACTAACAGCTGTCATGTACTACTCAAAACTCACATGGGACAGCAACCTCCAGATTGGGCAGCCAAGAGGTTGCTGGGGGATCACACAAGTCTGCCAGAAAGGGATAAAAGGCAGTGAAGCATGACCCTCAGTGGTGCCCTCTCATCCAGCATCTGACCTACAGAGATGGAAGAACAATCAAGCAACCGCTTTCTGGAGAAGACATCACCCTGAAGGAAGCTGACCATCGACAGCACACTCCAGGGCCTCGGATAGGTAGATATACTGACACCAGTGCTCTCACAATGACTACAGAAGCTACTATACACTATGCTACATGGGTTTAACTGACATGGGTTTGAATGAGTGAGTGCATGTGTGTGTGTATGCTAAGGTGACCAGTACCACTTATAACTCAAAGTTTGCATTTATGATTTTATTGGTAACTTCACATCCCATACAATAAATTAGAATTATTATGATCCTGAGAGTTGGTCCTTTGTAGCCAACAGGAAGAGACTTTCCATCACCACAAAGACACTACGGAATATAAACTACATGCAATAGCAAAGTGTATAATATGATCCCCTGAGAATTCCTGCAATTTATTTAATAAATTCTTTTCTCTATAAGCAAACTCATTAAGCACTTGAAGTTCCTAATGAAAATATGGCTTGTTTCTGTTGCTCCTTTTTTTATTAAGTGTAAATATTAAAATAGGACAGCTATGAAAACAAAGATGTGGCAGCTGCATAAATATCAGATGAATTTATAATGATAAGTGCTTCTATAATTAAGGCTAAATGCACCCATAATAATAGGATACTTAAAATAAGTGTTATCACAACAACTTGCACAATACAAGCACAAATTATTTAAAAGCTTAAAGGGTCTGAAATGCCTTTGCATGGTAACTTCCTGCAGCACAGTGCTTGGTTGGAAAGA
>NW_005842170.1:1770228-1776395 GCF_000455745.1 Alligator sinensis
AAAGAGTGTATATATAATACAAGAAATCACTCCCCTTTGGGATTCCTTTGACCGATCTATGAAGTCAACTCCTCTGTGACTAGAACATCATTCTTTTCTTCAGAAGACATTAGAGTTTTATTTGGCACAACATAAGAAGCTGATTTCTGCATTTGCGCCAGAGATATATTTTGTTTGTTTAGTTTCTCCAGTGACAGGTGGTTAGCTCTTTGAAATAAACCTGTTTCAGATACACCAGAGGTATTCTGCACCAAAAATTAAAGTAAATATAAGGGATTCTGATCTCACTTCCACCACAGCGGACAAGATGTAATTCATGCCCACTTACGTAGTTCAATTAGTTTCTTTGTAGATACTCCTGGCTTATGCTGTTCTGATATCAGAATTACACAGTTCAATTTGTGTCATACTCTGGAGGCAGTAATAAGGATAGTGTTTTCAGTCTAAAACTTATATCCACCTATTTTGGAGTATCATTAAAGGTTATCATATTCAGTCTGGCTGTAAAACTTGGGATATGATGTCTATTCAAAATTTAGGGTAATTTAAACAAAAAAACTTTGGGAAACGATTATTTCTTCTTATACCTATTTCAGACTGAAAAATGTATTAAAATGACATGCTCAAATGATATATACATGGCAAGAATTTCTTAGGGTGATATCTTTTATTGGACCAACTATGTCGTTGGGATCAAGTTAGATGAGAATCTGAATGCAAGACATTTTTCATCAGGTCTCCTAAGAAATTATTGCCCCTCATAATTTCTGTACCATCAATGGCTAGAACATTACTCTTGCCCTACCATATATATGCAAAAGACATGCTTTTTAGGACCTAAATATTAATGTCAAGACAAAGATTATGATTATTTTCAGACCTTGCTCTGACTTGACACAGTGCCAAAATATGAAAACACCTGTAGAAAGATATCATAGTTGCGATCAATCAAACTGATCAATCAAACTGATTACATTGAAAGTTTTGTGATGTCAAGAGGTGAATTTAACACCATTTTGAGATTTTGCATTAGCATATGTCTACACAGCCTCAGGTCACATGTCAATACACACCAAAACATAGCTCTTTGTTGAAAAAAACATGGAAAAGGAATAAATTACAACATTGCTCCTCCATGTGTCCAATTTAAAATTCTGATTCGAAGAAAAAAAAAAGAAAGCCCAGCTCTTTATCCCTTCACCCCTTGGTGTGCCACACTGGGCAGAACAAGAGCACACTGTTGGCTCATATTCAGTTTATTATCTGCTGTAATCCCCAGATCCTTTTCTACAGTATTGTAGCTTAGCCAGTCAGTCTCCACTCTACTTTTGTGCATTTCCAGTCTGAGCAATGATATAAGCTTCAATAGGGGTGTGAAGAGGACACATATCCAAAATAATCTAGAGTTTAGTGGTTAGAGAACTCTTTTAGAAGATGAGTGAGAAGAATATGTATCCCTTCAGTCAGAGAAGGAAGTAAACATGGGTCTCCCACATCCTGAGCCATTCTGAGAACACCTACCAGGTCAAACTCTGTCAGAGTGAACATGAAAGATGAATGCTTTGTTTCTGGTTCCTAGGTAAGCATAGGTGTAGGCTTTGTTAAGACTGAGATAGCTTTGGGCACTTGTAATTCAAAGTGCCAAGAGAATTTAAAAATGTATGGAATGTATGAATTTTAGTATCAACATATGGTATGTATGAATTTTAGATGTCTTCAAAATTAGGGATCAGGTGACCAGAGGTTTCCAGGATCACACTTTTGGACAATTATGGGCCACATCTACACATGACACTGACTGTATAGTAGCCTGACATTACTACGCAACAGTGTCCGACTACAAAAACCATGCCGAGACACTACTGCACAATAGTAATAGGCTAGTGTACAGTAGCAGCACTTTAATAAAGTCATTTGCTGGCACTACTGCACAGTAACTCAAGTTACTGAACATTTATTTAGTACTTGCTTATACACATACCAAATAAATGCATTAACTACTTAGCAGTAGCATCTCATGTAGACATGCCTATGTGGAATTTACACATTGATAACTAATTTTTTGGAAAATACCACTTACAGCACTTACATTTTTAATGGAATTCACCAGATATTTATTTGCAAAATCTGCACGTACTATTTAAGATACTCTTAGGATAGCATATTCATATCTTGGTGAGGACTGACTTTGTCAATTGGATATAGTAAAGCTATTCACTGAAGAATGATGCGTGTGAAAATTAGACCTGTCTCCAGTGACAAAGGAAAGTGGCATGTGTTCACTGCAAATGGAGAAACTATTTAAAAACAATCTTTCTTTCTATATGAAAATATGGCCTTGGCCTGTCGTACAACACTGAGGATAACTGGTCATGGTTCTTTCATGCCAGGCATTTATTTAGTCACTGTTCCCCCTGTAACAGGGAACCCTCAACCTGTTCCTGGGGGGAAGGCTACAAAGACAAGGCTGGATCAGCAGTGGAGCACTGATCATGGAGAAGGCAGGATGGTCCTTGCCAGAGGAAGAGAAAGCCTGAACGTACCCTGTAAGCAGCTCCAGGAGGGGGAGAGATTTTTATTGCCTTTGTTCCATTTTGTTTCTGGGTGGTTTAGACAGCAGACCCAGACTAAAGCCGTTGCCTGTTTCTCCAAAGTGAAGAACTTTCTGTTGGGATTTTTTTCCTTGTTTTATAATGGACACCCAGAGGACTGATAGCAACTGTAAGGGGAGGTGGAGGCGGCTTAGTAGGAACCTTACCCTGTGTATTTTCACCACTTGAAGGCAAGGGGACATGAGAGAGAGAACATGTAACCCCTTTTAGGCTAGGGAACCTAGAGGGCCAAAGCCCTACTGTGGGGCCTAATTCCCAGCTGTGCTGCTGCTACCAGACAGCCTAGTTGGACTGAGTGGATTCAGGGCTGAAGGGAGCAGCTACAGCAAATCAGATGCTGGCCAAGAGGGTCAGGGCCTGAACAAATGTAAAAGGGAAAAGTCAAGACACCCAAAGGAATACCCCCACTCTGCCCTTCAAAGGCTCCAGATGTTTTCTGCCTAATTGCTTCCAGCAAGCAAGATGGAGGGTGGCAGATTAGAAGAGCTAGAAAAGTGGAGGGGGCAAGCTAGCTGGTCACTGGGGCACATAACCCCTCCTCCCCCAAGGCTAGGCCTGCCAAACCCACACATTTTATTTGGAAGAGAAAAAGCAAGTAAAAATTAAGATCAGGTACTTACCCCAAAGCTTTTTATTGAAAAAGTTGAAGAACCTACATCAGAACTCAATGGAAGTCACTATCAAAACACTCATTTCCTCTGGACATGGCAACTCCACCCCCAAGGTGATCAAGCCCTTTACCTCATGAAAAAAAAGGAACAGTGCCTCTAACTCCTCAAAAGAAGTGAAACACATAGTGAAATATACTCTTTCTTCCATTAGGAAACCATTTGCTTCTCTAGACATCTGCATTCTCAGGCCTTGGAAACCCATTTCCATTTGACCTCAACAAAAGATGCCTTTCATTACTCCTTTTACTTTCAGAGCTTGGCTTCTTTTATCATGCTGTTAGGTTGATTATCCATGATATTGACCAGGAAAAGAAAAGGGAGGGGGAAAATAAAATAAAAAGACAAAAGAAATAGAAAATGAGGCTAGCCACAGGTGAATAAAAGATCATTAGAGAAGCAAACTAGTACATGCCAAATTCAATCTACATTCACTGATTTCTCTGGGTGTAGCTGGAGAATTTGGCCCTGATATCTGTTTTCCCTCAATAAATATTTAGATCCTTATTTCATCATTACTATTTGCATGCAACTTACCATTGGCAACAGGACTTTGAAAAGTATTCATCATATCCACTCTGTCACATGAATTTGTCATTACCTGCTACACAGGTTGTAGCCATAAAAGGCGATTTGCTCAAGCATGTAGTGCCTTAAAGAAGGAAACAGGATCATACCTACTTTTACTGTTTGTATATTTCCCATGAGTCTAAAATCAGTCATAGAGACTATTTTAGAGTACATTTAAGCCAAGTCTGTAGAGACAATGAGATTACCTACACAGCCATAATATTTCCTATTTAAGGTCAGCAGAATTTTCTGTAAACTCATAATATACGTTACTGAAGATATTATGAGAATGAAAAGTGCCAATTTTATGAATAATGTGACTGTGTATCTGTAGAAGATAGAGGGAAAGAAAATTACATTTTTGCACTTAACCCCCTACAGTGTATTACCACTGGCCTGGGGAGGAAATAATGTGTTGGGTAAAGAAAAAAAATTATGTTTACCTAAGATCAAGGAAGAATCAAACTTTTCTTTCTACTTGCATTGCTCCCTAGGAATTCACAACAGCTACATTTGGAGGAGGAAAAGAAAGTAATAAGAGTAAGTAGAGGTACCAGCTACTGCTGGCCACAAAAGCTTACCTTAAAGCTTTTGTGAAGAAACCTTTAAAGTTGTTTAAAAATATGTAAATGCAAAAATGTACGCTACATCAAATAAGTTTTACTCACTATTTTATTATACCTTTTTGATTAATGCTACATGGTTCTATTAAAATGATACTGTATTTTTTTCTTTTAATAGTTGCCATTTCATCTATGTTTCTTTAATCTTTATCGGTTTTAGCTGCTTTCGTTATTTTGTTTCCTTTTCTTCATTCCCTTTTCTCCATTCATGAGCAGCTTTCCTAGCTATTTGTTTTTTACTTCCTATCTTTTCTATTGCTCTATTGCCCTGTCTTTTTTACCTTTTTAAAACTAGTCTAACTCTTAAATTATAACAAATACCAGAAATTATTAGGCATGAAATAAGATGATATTTTTAAAGAAATGTAGGACTTAAGCACATATCTGTTGTCAATTTTAATAGGAGATAAAAGTTCAAGTGAACTTTATCAAAAGAGAAGAGAAAGGGAACAGAAGTTCAGTAAATATAAATCTAATCTGTTATGGGGGCTGGGGTAATAGTTAGATGGTTCCAAATAAAGGCAGCCTCATAATCCAAATCATTACCATAGAGTCCATGTTTTGTGGATCAGAAAATAGAGATTCCACAACCTCTCTGTGTAGTCTGTTCCAATGTTTAACCGCTGATAGTCAGAAAGTTCCTTCTTACCTCCTACCTAAATTTCTTTCTGATCTAATTTGATGTCATTGCTCCTAGCCCTGTTCCCTATAGTCATAGAGAAAAGTCTATCCTCATCCCCTTTATAATTAAAAATTATAAAAACTGCATCCCTTTTATAATTATAAATCCACAGCATCCTGATACGTCCAGGAACTATGTTGTCCTTACCAGCATTAAACCCTTTTCTCTGTTTGGGAAAAAGTTAAAAACATAAGATCGGATGTTTAATCCAGTAGTTTTCCACCTGTGATCCATGAACTCCTATGGGGTTGAAGACTATAAGGGCACGTCCACACATGAAAGCACGTGTGCTTGCAGCAGCTCAAATAGAAGCAGTGCAAATTTCAGCTGGGGCTTTTTGCCTCAGCGCACGTGTTCGGACATGCCCTTTGTTGTGGAGCAAATTGTGCCACTAGGGGCAAAATAACCCTGCCTGGCTTCTCCCAGATCTTCAGCCAGGGGGAGCTAGAGCCCAGGACCAACACCTGTGCTGTCCCCAGTAGTAGAAAAAGCCGCCTTGGCAAGTAGTTCAGGGCTACTAGTTCTCAGGAGCTTCAGGGGCCCAGCCAATTGGTACCTGGGGACACTACCCCTTGTGCCAGCTGGACTACTGAAGCAGCCCTGAGAGTTCCCTGCACCCTCTACCCACTGCAGCAGTCTGGCAGTGGGGGCTGCTATCTGGCTATGACCTGCTGTGCACCTGCCAGGCTCGGATGGGGACTGCACAGCCAGTAGAGGCATCTGCCCCTCTGGGCCAGCTGCTAGTGGACTGTGGTTGCTGGGTTGGCCTTTGTGTGGCACTACTGCCATTTGTGCCCCCTGACCGGCCATCTGGGCAGCTATCGCCCAGAAGATGTTCTGGGTGTGGTGGCCTACTTTGAAATGTCAAAGCATGTCCTCCTGGCCCCACTTGTCCAGGAGGTCAGCCACAGCCAGCTGGGTCCAAGATGCCAGCTCTGAGCAGGAAGGTTCTGCCACTGGCCTCCCTAGCAGGAATTCTGGTGTTCCCTATTGGAAAACTGAAAAATCCCTG
>NW_005842170.1:1778014-1793674 GCF_000455745.1 Alligator sinensis
GAGGGGGGGGGAGTTTGGAGGAGTGGGAGGGGCTGTCGGGCGTCCTACCCCCCAGTCCCTTCCCCCCTCCTTCAGCCCCCCTGACCCCTTACTCACCGGCACTGGAGCCCTGGTGATGAAATACATGGCCTGGGTGATGCATGTTTCAGTACCAGGGCGAGAGGTAACCATAGAGAATCTCTGGCAGCCAAAGCATCTCTGTGGAGGACCCAACCACCGGTTGCCTGTGCCACTTTTTAAACTTTGCTTTTTTTAGACCCAGCCTCATTTTTTCCCCGCACTGCAAGTTTGCAGCACAGGGAACATTTTCTTCTTCCCTTATGTGCCTGTTGCCCCGCCTCAAAGGGGTTTGAGGTGGGGCAAAAGGTACGTGCATGCTCATGCGGACGTGCCATAAGGGTTCTACGAAAGGTGTCTATGATCAATCAAAAGTATATGAATACCTACAATTATAATTCAAAGGAATCCACAACCCCATTAGAAAGTTTTTAGGGGTCCACAAATATAAGAAGTCTGAAAACAACTGTTCTAAGCCATAATACAGGTGCTGCCACCACAGGGAGAATGTAGCAAGGAGCTCATTCAAAAGGACAAGTGCCAAGAATAATAGAGCAGACATACTCCCTCCTGTGCTACATAAACAAGATACAACCATCCGGTGTTAACAAGAGTGAGAGAGGGGGAGCCCACATGCATACACATACGCCCACAAAGGCATTGTGAGTTGAATCTTTATTCTTCATTTTGCTTTTGTTTTATGATTGCATTTCTGCCTTTTCATTTCTCCTTCTCAAAATGTTTGCCTATCTGTCAATATCATTCCCTTCTCATCCCACTTTTTACTTAATTTACCAATAAATAAACAAAAATATAAATAAAATATTCAATGAAATTGCCTAGTAGCACATTTCAAACTGTGAAAGATATGTTTTATTGCTGTATTATGCAGCACATAGTAAATAACTGGGCTTCTCTGTCAAGGGAAATTATTGTTTTTAGTAGAATTAAAAAAGAGGGTGGGACAAACAACAAACAAACAAGGACTGCAAGTAATTAGGTCAAACTTTTCCTGGAAAAGATCCCTTTAGGGTCCTGGGCATAAATGGATCTCCTTTGGGAGTGAAAACATTTTCCCTTCCATTATATATGCCTGAAAAAATTCCTAGCTGCAAATACAAGGAATGTAGTATTTTTTTCCAAAACCATATGAAAACATATTAAAGTGGAATCTTAAAATACAGAAAATCCTATATGTTTATATTTTCCTACAAGATTTTATTTTGTTTGTTTGTTGGTCAGTTGGTTTTGGTTTTTGTTCTTGTTATTCTGCCTAATGTTCTAGATCAGCAACTGGGCAAATAGGTACACTATTCCCAAAAAAAACTGCACCATTTTCCTAAAGCAGGGAACAACTAGATCCCTTTTCCTAACTCCTTGTACTAATACTATCTCCACTCCTCTCTTCCACTCTTCCCAGTTCTAAATGGTCTAGCATGAAGATCAGGTTCCCTGATTCATCGGGCAAAACACAACTGCCCTATTCAGTAGGGGGAGAAGAAACCTTGAAAATGTAGGGCAATGAGAACACAACCTCTTTCAAAACTCCACAGATACAACCACCATTTCAACAGTAATAGATTAAACTCTTCACCATGAATGAAAGTAGGGCTATTTTCCTGATTTCATCAATTGCATTAATTAAGTTGTGTGTATTTTGAGATTCTATAAATCTTTGCCAGGATTATCAGGCCTAGTAAAAGCTTGATTTTTTTTTTACCATGTAATACTCCCTCCAAATCAAACTGGTATTACTTTGTCATAATTAAAGATAAACAAACTGTAACAGGGAACCCTAACCCTGTTACCAGGAAGCAGAGCAGCCCCTTTAAATCCAGAACCTTCTGGGCACAGCCATCCAGTTGAGCCAGGGTTAAGGATACAGCCCTGCTGGCTGGTCAGGTGACAGGAAGGGAAAGGCCAGAACCATGTGAACCTCAAGGGGAGAAGACCAGGGGGGTGGCGGAGAGTGAGACTCCGGATGACTTCAGAGAAGCTGTGGCAGCTTCCTTGGCAAGAATGCATCATGCTGTGAGACAGAAGCACAATCACTTGTAAGCACCCATTTTGCCTCTCCTATCTTTATTTTCATTATATGGCCACAGGGGCCTGTGGTTTACATTTAATGTTAAAGCAGATGGTTTTTGGCTGAGGCTGTAGGGGAGGAGGAATGCCTAGGAATGCCATGATAGAGGGCTCAAGAAGCCCTATTGTACTAAAGGGTAGCAGTAGGGCCACAAGCCGAAACTTACTTGAAGGGAAGCTAGGACCCTCAAAGCCGAGTCCTGGTGGGTGGATATAGGCAAACAGTCCTAGCTCCAGAAAGAGGGACAAAGATGGGCGGGGGGTGGCGGTAAACCCACAGTAATTGATACCCCAACATAAAGAGAAAATTATAAGACAGCTGTGAGGCATGGGGCATGTAACGGGGAGGTCAGAGTGTGCATTTTGCCCTTTAAGGCAACAGCTCATTATCCTACAGGTGGTGAGCTTTAGAGCCTGTCTGGGAACCTTTGGGTGAGCCTCCCTCTTTTTAAGAACAAGTAACATCAAGTCATGACAGATGAGTAAAAGGGGAGAAGCTGATCCCCAGGGGAGGAAAATACAGCAGGATTTGATGGGTGCCCACTCACCGACCTACAAAAATGCAGCTGAAGACGGCACCCTGTCACACAAACAAACAAATGTATGTACCTTTAGGAACATATTTAGGTACATAAATACAGACAGACACCAAGTGGGATTTATAAAAGTACCTAAACAGATTAGGCTTCAGACTCCATTACCAAACAGAATTCTTCAAGATTTTTTTATGAAATCATTTTTAACTCGGAAAATACCAATTCATCCAAACTACCTTTTGCACAAATATATCAGATTCAATGAAACTCTGGTCAGAAAGGTTTTTCATTCAGGTCCAGATGCAATTTCTGAGCAAAAATGAAATGGTGTTCACTATGGAGTCTGATGCAGAAGTGATTTGGGACAGACAGATTCTCTGGTTCTATTGATTAGTATTATTTGCCTTCCCCTTTCTGTGCCTGGGTATTTTTTCACTCAGGCAGAAAATGCACCTGAAATGGGGAAGCTGACTAGGGAACTGAACTTTGTTGAAGGAAAGGGAAGAAGCAATGTGCGTAGACAGGCATCAGAAAAGTCCAAAAAATAAAAAAATGCTTTGCAACTCCCTGATGTTAAGGAGCAGCTGCCAGAGGGAGCCCTTCAAGGAGATGTGGGATTGCCGTGTTCCCTTACTCTGGGAAATGATTTGTATGGTATTGGTTCCATTTTCAACTCTTAATGGAGTCTCAAGGAGAGGAAGGAATATAGGGAAGCCACAGTAGACATGTATCTCAAATACAGAGGTGAAGGCCAAATGCTGATGAGAGGTGGCCCCAAGAATGCTTCTTTTTTTTTTTTTTTTTAAAGGTTCTGAAAGAGGGACCATTATTTTTTTTCTTAATCCAGAGGTAACTAGAGATATAAAAAATCCCCTATGGCTGATGAAGAAGCAAAAATGCCTCTTGGGAATATGACCATATGACCAGGCTTTCCTGGACAAGGGAAAGCAGAGACAGAGGGAGCTAGTAACTTATTTTGATAAGGATTACAAATACCTGTGTCATAACCAAATGAGTTGAGTGCCCCTGTCACAATAGAACTGCCCTGAATAACCGCAGTTACTTTCAAATTTGGTACGTTCTGCCTCATTAGCTATTCCCACCTGGCAGTCTGTTATTGGCTACTCTAAATGTATAAAAATCCGTGCAGCTTCCGCCCAAGTCGGAGAGCTCTGAGCACGTGGTAGAGTACGGAGAACTTTGCCACGTGGCAGAGAAAAGCTGGCAGACTGGCCATCCTCCAACATCTCCCCGTCACCGTCTGTTCCCGATGTATCCTTCATCCTGCATGCTCGTTTCTGTCTACAAACTCGCCGGCTTGTTCTGTTGCCAGTTACCTGTAACTACGCAAGCAACTTGTTGCCTGTAACTACATAAGCAACCTTACCACCTGCATCGTGGCCACCAGCGGCGTAAGTAAAGTTAAAGTAAAATGTATTTTGCAACCAATATGCTGTGTCCCGCCTCTCCATCCACCAGCCCGCCTGACGGCCGAGTAATCAGCAATCCTCAAGTCGGCTCCGGCCGTCTGAGACAACCTGTAGAAACTTGGAAGGAAGCTTTTGTTTAGAAGCTCCACTAAAATACAGCACTACCTTAATTGTGCTCCTGAGGGAGGAAGATTTTCCTTTTTTGGAAAGGCAGGGTGTATATCTAGTAGGGATCTAAAAGCCAAGATTACATTCTAGGCATGATGCTTAAGGAACTTGGAAGGATTGGATGAGAGGCCCCTCGTTCAGCCAGTTAGGCTTTATGCTGGTCAACACTAATAGATGCAGTAACTGATACCACAAAACAACCTACTAGGAGAGAAGTTGCCACAACATATTTCCAAATATTATCTGATACTTAAAAGTTGTTACAAGGTTTACAAGATGTTTGTGGACATTCTAATTTAAGAAAAGTTTTATGCTTTTTTAAGACTTTTAGGCTTTCAGAGAGGAGTGGAATAGTCAATTGGGCATGGTATGTAATGAATAGTTCAACAGGTACATGGTTAGACAACATGTACTACATCCTCTGAAGCTCTCCAATCACTGATTAGTCTCAGGGTATGGGCAGGTTTCAAAAGAGCAGCAACTATTACACTCTAATTGTTACATGTGGACAAGTGTAGCAAGACTGTTCCAACTTTAACACTGGATGAAGCAGTGGATATACCTGATCCAATGCATCAAGTGCTCTCATGGCAACTATGTGGGTGAAACTAAGCAGCAACTACACACCATAATGAACTCTCATAGAAAAAAAATATAAAGAATAGAGATGCGCACACACCATTAGGACTACTTTCTCACAGAGCAATCATTCCCTCTCTGACCTCGCTATTCTCAAGCTCAAGGGAAACCTACCTAAAACCTTTAGAAGGCAAACCTACAGACAAAAATTCAAAAGCTGACTGGCCATTAAAAATCAATGTCTAAACACTAATACTAGTTTTATGGCACATTATACATTCTCCTTACTACTGTATTCTTTCCTCACATGAAAGGTAAGAATGACTCCTTCATTTAGATAGATCTTGATCTCCCAGTAATCAGCTTCTTGGCTTCTGCTAATTGTGTCTGCTACCTCTGGCAATTTCTCTTCTGTCCTCCTACAACTGTTCTTTACTACACTGTGTTGGACTTCTGGTCAGACCAGATGAAGAATATCTTGCATTCTAAAGCTTGTCTAACTCTATCCCAACCATACAGTTGGCCCAATAAATGATGTCACACCAAGAAATCCTTGTCTCTTTTTTATAAAATGAGAAATTGCAGGTGTTTTATGCAAGCAGATGGAATGAGGGGAACTAAGAGTTTGATGGCCTCTCTATGGTCCCTTTTAAGAAATGTGTATACATGGTAACTGTTTAAAGGCATTATTTAGCACTGTAGAATTGTTGGCATAAGTAGGGGAACGCATGCATATGGGGTGTTACTGGAAGCTAAGTAGGAAATGGATCACTATTGAACGCCAATTAAATTTGCAAAGAGTTTTAGGATAAGAGATGAGGTGCTTATAATGTAAGGAAAGGAGAGTATAGAATAGTTGAGTTAAAAGAGCCTAGCACTGGGAAAATCTATAGGAGAAATTGCTGGCATCTAGAATATTCAGGTATATTACAATGTGCTCTTCCATGGAAAAGTATTCCTCCTTTCCAATGACAAGTTTATTTATTTGTTTTTTTTAAAGAGTGCTGCAGGTTTCTAACTGGAAAAAGAGAAATGAGACTCACTAAACAGAGGGAGAATTGTGCAGGAATCTTGTCAAGCAAAGAATTTCCCCTACAGCTCTTCGGTTGGTAGTTAAATCTTCAGATGTTCACTAAATCTCTTTTATGGGCTTATCTATGATTTCACTAGAGCCACTTACTATCTTTCTTTTTTATTCCGCTCCAAAAAAGGGGATTTGGAAGGTACCAATAACTGGAGACCCATTTACCTTCTGAAATGGACTATGCTGTGCTTCCAAAAGTCCCTTCCAAAATCCCCAGGGGACTAGGTATAACAGCAGGCATTTATTAACTTCCTGTCAAATGCAGTTAAAGGTTATGCAGTCTAAATTTTATTTTTTTTATTATGGGAAGTATTTTAAACTAGGATATAGGATGGGAGAGTTGTATCTTGGCCTTTTCCATGCTCATAAGCTATCGATGGAGTGATTCCATCTTACCTGTCGTCAGTCCTGTGTCCATATCAGAGTCCTCTGTCTTTTATTGACTGGACACAGATCTTTTATAGTCCAACAATGCGAACCCTCTTAATAAAAGGTACATGGGGGTGTGGGAGAGGGAGAGGAAGTAAGCTTGTCCCATGAGTCCCTTGTAGTAACTTTCTCTTCGGTTATAGTGGGTATAAAGGAACAGATGTTGCCTTTATATGGCAACAGGGGATTTCAAGGTTAGGTGTACAAGGGAGTGAGTAGAAGAATTTCTCTCTGTCAATTAAATTTGTTGGTCATGCAGATGAAGTTACAGTGCTCATACGCAATCTTTTGGCACCTTAAACAACTCCTCAAGTATAACAGCAGCAAAGATATGTGGGTGAAGATTTCAAGGAACTCCTTTCCTCTGTCAGAGAGCGTAGTAATCATGATGAGCTATTCTGCAGTTAGAGGTATTTTATGAGTAATCTTTGTCAGTATTTTGGTAGCTGAGTTGAACTGTGACAAGCATTTACCCTCCTGTTAGGTTAAGGTGATGAAATGGAAATCAGACCCTGATAGTACCAGATGAGGTGCTGTTAATTAAACTATTCCTATTACTTCACTATATTTATGGGGAATGCATGCATTCTTTCTGAAACACTGCAGTTTAAATTGATACAAGTACTTTTTTGGAGGCTTTCAGGCAATAAATTCAACTTAGCTGAGAGAATTATAGTCTACCAACCAATTAAAGTAGTACACTGAGGGCTGGTGTGCCTGGAAAATTTTGTCAAAATATAATTTTGGAGGGAGGATAATTTTCATGCAATTTGCACAGCTTAGAATAGGAAAAGCCACTTTAACAGTATTACTGGGAAATGTTCCAAGAAAAAAAATGAGGAAACAAGTGGAGAAAACAGGGAAATAGACCTTTTAACAATGTATTTTTCTCACAACAGCTCAGCAGGCTCCTTCTAATGCACAATATGGTCTGAGATGCATCACCCATGGGAAAATTTAGGCAACAGCATTCTGGGACAATGGCTTATCAATTAAGAATGCACAATACCAAAGGATCCTTTAGAAATATTTTTCAGAAAGTCATTTGCCAGTATTAAATTGTCCAGAATACTAAGAAACATTGTTGTACCTGCAAAATAATTGAGTTCCCCTTCTAGTACAGGCTATAGAGCAACAGGAATTCATGGTAAATTGTGTCAGAGGCAACTTGTGAAGGAAGCATATTATAGAAAAAAGGCTGCTCTCTGGGAAGGTTGCTCTGAATCAGGTTTTACTATTCAGTTCTCTTTAATGTCCACGTATGATCTCAAATACTTAAAGTTTCCAGTTGCACAGTCAGACCTGGAAGATCCTGTATCTAATTCAGTAAGGAAGCATCAACTTTTCTGAGTATTTTCCTGGAGATTCTTCCTGGGGTTAATGCAGGGGTCTTCTCTTATCAGTGACCGAACTGCTGTCTGGTCTGTTTTCAAGCACAAGATTGTTCAGCTGAGACTATAGTTCAGATCTTTGTTCAGATGTTTGGTTGCAAGCAATGACTGAGAGAAAAAGATGAGTTTAGCACAGTGGCAGTTTGTATGGCATGGGGGAGGCTGTAGAATTAAACTAACTTTTAAGTTCCCAAACAATACATTTAGGAGTGTGGAGAGTTCACAGTTTTCTTTGAACATCTGGGTACTGCCCCTATTCTGACTGTAATTTCCAATTATTGTTTTCACATTTCATTTAAAAACCATGCACAGAGACTGAGACTAAACAGCTTGTCAGTGATTAAGGGACAGACCTGGGAAATGGGAGATGCAGGTTCAAATCTTCTCTCTGAATCAAACAGAACTTGAAGTTGAACACATCCCAGCTGGGTGCCTTAGTCACTCTGCTGTTCACTTCTCTCTCAAACTTCTGAAAAGTTCTCCTTTTTTTTCACCTTTGTGAAATTAAATCAAATGCCCAGACATAGGGTTGGTGGTTGTTTTTGTTTTCCCCCAAACTAACCTTCCAAAAAACCTGAATTGTTATTTCCTGGCCTGTCCCTCTCACTCACTTTTGCAAATCCTAACATGATTCTAGACATACCTTGGCCAGTCTGACCCAATGTTACATTGTATTTCATCTCAAAGTTCCCTTCCCATTCATCTGATCTAGCACTAGCCAGTTGCAATCAAGAGCTTATTTGCCTGTGGTATCTATCTGGATTATAGTAGGGCAAGGACATGAACTGATCTCTTATAAAAGTCAGAATTCTTTTACAGATACTGAATATGTAAAAAAACCCAAACAATCCCCTCCCCCAGCAAACTGTGAAAGGGAATATTTTTAACACAGATGGACAAAAGGTACCAAGTGAGAATTTTAGTTTGAGCTGCTACATTTCTATTCACCTCTTGCTGGCAGTTTTAGTAATTTCCAGTGATTGAAAATAAGAATATTATTTGCTTAATTAATATTTGTTTGAGATTAATAAATATTAAATTAGAAATATTCAAGTATATTTGCTGTGGTCATAGTAATGGAAATGATCCTGCTGTTTCTGCTCAGAACACTATTATTTTTTACTGGCAGATTGGTTACTGTTTTATTTGTTTTTCTTTTATAGATTCTGATTGTTATAAGTGTCCACGATAGCATGAAATGCTGCAGTGACTGGGATATAAATCTAGATGATGGCTACACAAGTCATCTTGCCTGCAAGGCATAACACAACCATATGAGCTTCCTTTGGTCATTGTACTTACCCGAGAAAGTACAAAAAGACTGATAAAAAAACCATGAGTATAATATCCCTATTATCAGATAAATCTATAAGGTTTGTGCAACCTAAAGAGTCAGTGCAAATAAGCATAGTGCCAATTTGTCTAGAACGTTTTGTCACTTTCCTGTAGTGACCTCAATATTTGCCATCTTTCTAAGCACGGCTGTAGGGTGTCCCGCCTTCACAATCATTTGCTGCTTCTTTTAAGAATCCTGTTATTACAGTTCTTTTCTATCATCACCTATATGCCCAGACTGTGAAACTTCTCTTCCTAACTCTAACCCATTTCCAGTGGCAGTATGAATACTTGGGGCATGTCCCTATAAGTGCACATGTGCATTTTGCCTGAGACAACTAACAGTGGTACAAATGTTCTGCTGCTAGTTGCCCTCAGGGAACACCCCTGCGCTTGCACTCTGGAATGCAGCAAATTGCCCTAGTGGGGTAGGAGAGGTCATGTGCATTTTGCAGTGCCTCAAAAGCCTTTCTGCTCATGGGGACACAACTCAGGAGTGCTAAATATATTCTTTTGGTTCACATGCCCTTTGTAAGAACTTCCTGTTGAAATTGCCTATTTGCTTATCACATAGGTGTTATCCAGAACCCCAAAATGTGTCAGAATTGAACTGTAGACTTCTGCCTTCATTTCTATTCTCCTCCCTCCAGGACCTAATTAAAAAACATGCAGAATGCAGGAAACAAAGCCCAAGATGCTACAAAACCAAACCAATCAAAATAACTGCAGTAAGGGAGAAACACTGGTAATTGGGTTTTCCATTTCTTGCAGAAAAACATGAATTTTCCTCTTTAAAGGAGAGAAAAAAAACAGATTTTCCTCTCTGAAGCAGCAAACCATGGGTTTCCCCTGGCAGGCTGGCAGAGCTCCAGCCTGCAATGAACTACTTGGGACTGGGGTGAAAGGGGGAGGGAGACTGGAGACAGGGCCAGGTTCTCCTCCTTCTCTGGACTGGATCTGGGACTTGGGCAGTTCCTCCCGTGTTTGTTTCACTTTCAGGCACAGGGCCTGGAGCTCATAGCATTGGCAGAATGGGCACCCAGAAGTGGAGAGACTGCGGTGGGGACTTGTGAACATGAGGTATGGTGGGCTGTGCTCCCCCCAGGAGCTGTGGGGACCAGCGCTGTGCATCCTGCTGGCATTGGCAATGTGTCAGGAGGTATGTGGGGGAGGAGGGAATGATCACCCCCCCAAATTTAACGTTAATAAATTTTATTTATAGAAAGGGAGGAAGGGAGCAGGGAGGTAAAGGAAAAAACTATCTGGGGCTGCAGGGCAGGGGGCACCACATGCATGTGTGCACACGCATGCATGCACACACACACACACACACACAGCCCAATACAGTCAGGAAGGGTGGTGGGAGCAGCCCTGGCAGCTGTATGCACGTAAGACTGTGGATGGGGGGAGGGGGAGAGTTGGAGACCCAAGGCTTGGAGACTGTCCCTGCACCATCAGAGCCAGGGCCTGAGCTCTGGTGAGCCCAAAATGGTGAGCCTGCACCATTGGGGATGGGGGGCAGGGGCAGGGCTGATGGCACAGGGATTATCCAGACATGCCAGAGCTCAGAGCACAGTGCCAATAGTGTGGGGCTGGTCCAGGCCATTACAGGCCAACCTCTAGTGAGTCTGGACCAGCCCTGCTCCATTGTGGCAGGACACATGCTCCAGAAAGCCCCATACTGACCTGCCCCACCCAGGTCTGGCCACAATTTTCTTCATGTGTAGCTCTCTTTTAGAAAAATCTCCATCTGCTATTACATAGTATCATAAAACATGACATTAAAAGTAGCTCTAGAATGAAATCAGAACTTCTTTGTCTTTTGAATACTTGCCCTGAACCCCACCGCATACCACCAGAACCTTTAAATTGTGCCCCCCATTCACTATCAACAGTCACTAGTCATCTACACTGCTGGGTAAGGGTGGCACCCCCCTTCCTCACCATGGCGAGTTCTTGATCCCTGACCCAGCCCTGGGGGCTGTGGTTTGGGAGTGAGAGGCACCAGCATATCAGGGTTGTTTAGTGCTGCAAAGCAGGGGGTGGTAGGGAGTGGTGCAGCTGAAGCTGGACCACATCCTGGTGACAAAGGGGGCAGGGAGAGCTCTGATATTTCAGGATTAAAAAAGGAAAATCAAACTCCAAAACATATAGGTATTTAGAATGTATTTTATTATAATCATTGAGGCACTGGTAGGCTTCCAAATTCCTTTAAAATTATAAATATCAATAAAGCATTGTGTTCGACTGATACCTATATATTAGGGCTGTGCAAAACATCATCATTTCATTTCAACATCCATTTCACCATTTTGAAAGGACAGTGTTTTGTTTTGTCATTTTGAAGTACTGTCCCATTTCATTTAACCAAAACTGTTTTGCTGTTTTGATGAGTTTCGCTGTTTCGCCCACGGGCTATAATGGGGAATCATGCAAATGCCTAAAACTTTGCCATTTCCTGCCTGATTTGGATAAAAAAAGTTCAGAGATGGTAGCCCCCTCTAAGGGCATGAAGTCTGCCAAGTCTCAAGGAGATAGGTGCAGAGGTTTCTGGGAAACTGCACCTCAAACTCTTCAAAGCAAAAGTCCTGACACTTGTTGGTAGCGGCAGCCTCCCCTCATCCAGTGCACAGATCTGGGGGCTTGTACCCCTAGGAGGAGTCTGGCATAGCCCAATAGCCCTTCTAGGAGTGCAATCACCCAGATCTGTGCACCAGATGAGAGGAGGCTCAGGCTGCAGCAGCAGCAATCTTGTCCAGTGCTGGGCACAGCCTGTGCCCAGTGCCAGCCCCAAGTGGGAGAAGCAGCCTGAGCCTCCTCTCATCTGGGGTGCAGATCCAGGGGCTTGCACCCACAGGAGGGCTGATGAGCTGTGCCAGACTCCTCCTCAGGGTATGGGCCCCCAGATCTGTGCTGGAGGAGAGGAGGTTGCTGCTGCCACCTGGGACCGGTGCTGGGCACAGCCCGCACCCAGTGCCGGGGGCAACAAATGTTTCCACTGGCCCCAGGCAGCAGCAGCACCCTCCTGTCATCCAGGCACAGATCCTGGGAGGGCTGTGGGGCTGTGCTGGACTCCTCCAAGGGGTGCAGGCCCCCTTGTGCACCAAATAACAGGAGGCTGCCACTGCTGCCTGGGATTGACATTGGGTGAAGCCTGCACCAGCACTGGGATCCATGGAGCTCAGCCCAGCAGTGGAAGGTGGAACATAGCCCTGGCTCTTGCCACTGGGCTGCACTCCAATTGGTTCTGCCAGCCCCACAGAGCGAGCACAGTGCCGGCTCTGCCCATCTCCCACTGCTGGGCTGAGCTCCATGGGCCTGGTGGAGCTGACTGGAGTGCAGCCCAGCGGTGGGAGGCGGGCAGAGCCGGTGCTGCCCTCTGATCGGCTCCACCAACCCCACGGAGTGCAGCCCAGAAGCAGGAGGTGGGAAGAGCCAGGGCTGTGCTCCCTTCTGAACTGAGTGACATGGGGCTGCAGAGCCACTTGGAAGGCAGCCCTGGCTCTCCCCTGCCTCCCACCACTGGACTGCTTCAAAACTCAAAATGTTTCAAAAGTTTCCAAACATTTTGATGCCTTCATTTCATACTGAAGCTGTTTTGATACTTTCTGTTGTGTTTTGATTTCACTGTTTTGATGTCAAAACACATCAAAAGAGCTTCTAAACGAAACACTGGGCGAAATTTCGCACAGGCCTACTATATATATAGTGGCATTTCATTTTAATCTTCGAAAAATGGAGTTTGGGGATTTTTTATTCAGGGAATTTGGGATTTTTTAATCAGACAATTTTAGATTTTAAACAGAGAAAACCAGCTAATTACTTATTAGCAGGGATCCTGGTTTTGTCTGTTTAAAAATTGCAAATTCTCAGATTAATCAGAAAATGTATGATTTTTTTATTTTTTTTTTAAACAGCCCAAAATCCATGATTAAAATGAAATGCCACAACACATGCAGGTATCAATTTAATACAATCTTTTACTAATATATTTATAATTTTAAAGCAGTTCGGAAGCTTAGCAGTGCCTCAATCATTAGAATAAAATAAATTCTAAATACCTATAAACGTTAGTACTTGATTTTGGGTTTATCATGTAAAATCAGAGCTCCCCCTGTCCCCTTTGCTCACCAGGACATAGGCCCAGGACCACAGGTGATGCTTGGAGAGGTATGGGGAGGAGCATGTGCCTCCCGCCCCAAGGTTGGCAGCTGCCAACACTGCCGCTGGTGTCTACAGGTGGTTGCCGGTCACAACCTCACCTCTCACTGCCAACACTGCTGCAGCCACCTGCAGGCAGTCCCAAGTCGGCACATCTCACTGCTGATGTCATCATGGCCACATGCAGGCAGTCCCTGCTCGACCCACCCTTGCTGCTGATGTCACCAGGCTGGCATGTGAGCAGTCCCCGCCGACACTGCAGCCACCACCTGTAAGCAGTCACCATGCCCCCCCCCTCAGCCTCAGGAGGCACAAGTTGTTCATACAGCCCCTCACTTGCAAACTACAGTCCCTCAATCCCCCCAAGCACTGCTGAAGGAGACTGCCAGCTGCCAGGGCTAGGTGGCCCAGGGATCTGGGTCCTCAGCCCTCTGCCCCCGCAGCAGCACCTGAGCCCTTTCTGCCACCCATGGGAGGTGGCAGCTGGTGTGGCAGCTTAGCTCCCTCCCCCCCTCCCCCCATGGGTGGCATAGCCAGAGCAGAGCCCATCAAGAAGGCAGAGGTGGGTTGGCTGCTGCAGTCCCAGGAATCCCCACCCTACTGCCCTCTTCCTGGGGCCCCCACAGCCCAACAGGTGGGATCTGGCACAGCAGGGTAGAGTGGGGCTTGGTGGGGAAGCTTGTTGTTGCTTCTGGGAGCTCAGCACTTCCATAGCAAGGTTCCCTCTGTCCACCCAGCTGCAAGGGGCACAACTCCATGCCGCCATCCCCACTGCTGCCAGGAGGGCAGAAGGCACTTTGTTATGGCAGTACAGAGCTTGCAGTGGCATCTCTGAGCTTCTCCACCCCACTCTGCCCTGCCTTGCTGGGTTCTGCCTGCTAGTCTGCAGAGTGCCTGGGTGGAAGGCAGCAGGCCAGGGAACCCAAGCATGCAGCAGACAGCCCTCCCCATTCATAGACTGTGGAGCATGTCTCCCCACCACCCCCTGCCCCTTCACAGGACTGTGTGCAGTGGAAGGAAGCCAAGTCCCCCAGGCCTCCTGGATGAGCTACCCACAGTTCTGTCCTGCTCTACACTGGGGCCCTGTGGCTGTGCATTCTGGCCCTGGACTCCAAGCATCACACACCACCCCACCTAGGCAGCAGCCTCAGCCCTGCCCAACTCCCTCCCTCCTTACGGGGGGCCTTAATCCTGCTCCTGCTCCCACCAGACTTACCTGCAGGAGCTGGTCCCCAGGCTTCCTGGTGGCCATGTGCATGTGTAAGTGTGCACTTGCATATGGCTCCCCCTACCAGACCAGCCTTCTCCTACTCCCCCCAGCCTCCTTGCAGGGTGGAACTCTGCCAGCCTGCAGAGAGCTTTTGCAAAAGTGGAAAATCGTTTTTTCTTGGTTAAAAGGGAAAATCCATGGGTTTTTTTTTCCATTTTTCCATGGGAAACTGAAAACCCTTATCCCTCGTAATTGAGCAATCTTTAACTCTCTGAGCATATATTGGACTTGCAGGCAAATTAATGAGAAAATGTATTTCAGGAGTGTAGGAGGGCATTGTTTCCTTCTCTTTATATTCTCCTTAAGAATTTCTGTCAAGCTATTTGAACTCTGTACCACAGGGACTTTGTTTTAGAGAGGGGAGGTGGGGGAAAAAGCTATTGAATTGTGCCTTAAATACACAGTTAGAGGGCAGATGCTTACACTGTATCTAAAACACATGAAAAGAAAAGTGTGGATGGCCACATAGTAGAAGGTAGTTGAAAAGGAGGGGCAGAAAAAACTGAATAAGAAAATGAAATGGAGTCTAACAGATGTAAGGTAGGTAACATAAGAGAGAGACACGGTCAAGTTGAAAATCACTTTTTAATTTTTGAATGCTGTTCTTGTAGCAACTAACTCCTAAGAGGACTAAGAGAAACTGCTGAGCAAACATGCATATAAACTAATTTTGTTTACTTTGTGCATTTGATGCTCTTGTGTGTATAGTTAGTTTTCCCTGTAGGAAATTAGTCAGTTTCCATTGTGTTTAAAGATTTTGAGTAGCACTGGAAAAAAAAACACACACAATTTTTGAAGGAAGGGAAGAGCAAATTTACTACGACCAAAAGTTAAATTTTAAAAATAATCTCATTTAGGGAAATTAAGAAAACTTGATAGCATCTATTTAGGCTAAGTACAGACATTCAAAAAGCCTGAGCCTGAATCAGTTCAGTCTTTGCAGGTTTGTCTAAACTGTATAGACTGAACTCATAAGCAAGTTAATAGACATTAGTTTTTTATTTCAGAAATGCAGCCACATGACTGCAGTGGCTCAGGCAAGAAGCTGGGGGCTGCTAAAGCAAGCTCTTCCTTCCCTTCAGGAGTGACAGGAAGATTTTTTTTTGGGGGGGGGGGGGGAGCGGGGGAGGAAGCC
>NW_005842170.1:1793709-1801479 GCF_000455745.1 Alligator sinensis
TTCCCCTCCCTGATCAACCTGGGGGGGAGGGGGGCATGACCAGGCCCCAGCAAGCCACTAAGTATGATTGGGGAGAGGTTTAAGCCCCACCCCTGGCCTGCGTGGCCCCAGCTGGGGTGTGCCTGGAGGGGAAGGGGGAAAGCAGCCCATGCCAGGGTTTTTACTGCTCACTCACCCAAGCAGCAGGGGGGCATGGCCAGACCCCATCCCCAGCTGGCACCCTGAGGCAAAGGGAGGGAGGGAGAGAGGGAGGTTTAAACCCCTCTCCCTCCCCTCTCCCACCAGCACAGGACCCCTAACTGCTCTGTTCAGGCTTTTCCTCACACTCCCCACTTAAGCAGTGGGGGCTGGGACATGGGGCCAGCATCTGGCCATGCCCCCACCCCCACTGCTCAAGTAAGGAGAAAAGCCTGGCAGGGCATCCCTGCCAGGCAGACCCTAGCTGAGGTCTCATGCTGGTGGGAGAGGGGGAGAGGGGATTAAACTTCCTTCCCTTCCCCTGCTTCACCTCAGGCTGCTGGCCTGGGGCCACCATCTGGCTGTGTCCACCCCCCAGCCGCTTGACTGGAGAAAAGCCTGGCAGGAATTGCAGTCCTGAACAGGGTTTCCTACCCCCATCCCCTTCTCAGCCAACTGGAGCAGCACTAGTGCTCTGGCTGGGGAGTAGAGGGGCAGAGCCAACCCTGCTCTTTTGGAACAAACAACACAGCCCAGCCCAGGGCTGCAAAGCATCCTGGTATGTTGGGGGACTCTGAGTTAACTGAAACCAGGAAGGGGTCTGGGACAGTAGTTCCTTAAACTAGCTTGACCTAAATCATTTAGGTCTGATAGTATATTCAACCAGATTTATCTTTAACTAGTTTCAGCCATTTTGAAAGAGGTTTATGTGCACTGAACTTCTGTTCTGTTGCAGGTTTAAACCAGTTTCTGATCACTTAAACTGGTTTATGTGTAACTTCTGTCCCTAGCCTTAAAATCAGAGGCATTCATCCTTTTGATGTGTCTGAATGTATGTGGAGCATACGAAAGGTGCCTTATTACAGTATTAGCCACAGAAGACTTATTTATAAATATACCTGGCACAGCAGGGACATCAGCAATAGTACTCCAGTAATGTACTGCAATTGCATTCTGGAGGGAATACCACTAAAGGAAGTAAAATGGTTCAGTTTCCAAAATCATTCACTACTTAGATTGCTAACAACTGCATTCATGGCTTTTGTGATAAACATCTGGGCCCTCAAAAACTGACTGAGACCACAAATTAATTCCATATAGGTCAAATAACCATCTGAAAAGTAATGCATTTTCTAGATAATAATGCTAGTACTGCTCTGGACTACATTCAAAGTATTACCTGGAGGTAAAAGGACCCTGAATCATCTATTCCCATTTTTCAGTTTTTAATCATCACCACATATATTTTCAAGAGTTAGGGTAACTTCTTCTTATTTTGCAACATAAAATTTGTAGCTTTGATTTGAAATTTGTATTTAGCAAATCTCTTTACTCCCAGAACTTTATATTTATATTTTTCTGTTAACTTTTTATTCTCTTCCAATTTGCCCATCTCTGATAAGGTAATTGCAAATATATTTTGACAACAGCAAGAAAATGCTATGTATAAATACAATTCTTTTAGCAAGAACCAGACACCTGCTTCAGTTTCTTGTAGCTTTTTAATGCAATTGAATGTTTTCTCCCGACATGCATATATTTTTTTAATTTTCTTAATAAAGGAAAAAGAACATAAAAATCTTATCCCATACTTTCAGAGGTGATGAATAAATGGGGAAAAGTGAGTTTGAGCTCTGAACTTTTTCAAATATTCCCTAAAGCAAATTTTTTTCATGAAGCAGTAGTGACAGGCAGACTTTCATAGGTATGAATAATAGCATATCTACATATCTGATGTTTCCAAGTTATCGTCAGCCAAACAGAAGTGTCCTTCACTTTATACTTTGCATTATTACCAAGTACAGTATATGTATTATAGCTTCAGAATGCAGGCCGAGTCAGAAGAGTGTATAACCTTCCTATTCATATAGTTATTCCTTTAAGATTTCACAAAACTCGGGTCCTATTATCATTCCACTAGGCTGACTGATACAGTGCAATTTGGCACAGAATGTTTTTGTTTTTTTTTCTTTTTTAAATAGTACTCTCCAAAATTCACCTCTTTCCACAAGTGGGTGTCTTTCATTAGGGCTGACATTAATACTGAATGAACCAACAGCTGCTTCTTGCTAATGAGTCCTAAGTAAAAAGAAATATATCTCAGTGGCTGCAGTTTCAAACTTGGCAGCTTGCCTGAAGAAATCTTTTAGAAGGATCTAGTTCTCTAGAACAAGAGAGTTCTACATTTTTTTTAGCTTTCTGCTCAATATTGTAGGATTTCTTCTGTTGCAAGTACATATCTGATCTATAAGACCAAAAAGCAAATATCTATTTAATATGTGTTTTTATAATAAAATTAGTTCTCTGATTTTAAAAATAGTGGATACCTACAAGTCTGTATTTTTCATTATAACATAGGCATTCTAGTATTTCAAAACATCTAATTTTCTCCTTACATGTCCAATGCAATAATAATACAACAATTAAAATATAGTTAGCATCAAACAGGGAACACTGACTGGAATACAAACAAAAGTTCACTGTGTGAATATAAATGCTCTATAAATATGTGCAGGAACTGCATATTTATTTAAAACAAAAGTTTCTGTGCTGTCATTAGCCAGGGCAGATGCACAAGGGGAAATCCTGGCCCTAGTGAAATCAACAGAAACATTGCCATTGACTCCAGAGTGGCCTGGATTTCATTTTGTTACTTCATTAGTGTCTGAATATCACTTATCACAGTGAAGATCCAGCCCTGACTGCAGCATTCAGGTGCTACCAAATGTGAATGATTAATAATAGTCCTGAATAATTGCTAGTTAGAAGCAATTTAAGGGCAATAGAACCAGATGGAGGTGTGCCGTCTTTTACACTGAATAATTTTCAGTGAGAGCCCTGACTTCCTCTGTGGGAGTTTGTGCATGGCAGTTTATGGGCTCCAACCCATGCCTTATCTGCTAATAGCACATCCATCTCACTGAAGGGAACACTTGACAGATACTATACAGCGTAGAATCTGCTGATCTTCCAAGGGCAGTCAAAAGGCCCTTTTCTTCTGCCAAAGGTGAAGGATATGTTTTTTGGATAGTAACCAGAGCTGAACACTTCAGTGTAAGACAAACTAACAACATTCATTTACAACTGTGCCGTAGTATATTATAAAAGAAATACTTTTTCTGACTACTGCTGGTTGTCAGGCTATGCTCTGAAATGCAAGGATTGCTAGCTCTTGTAGTATTATTACAGCTTGCACAACTTTTAACTGTCACATCACAGGATCAGCTTGTTAGTTTGGTTTTATTGTCTTAAGTCCCGAGCCAGCTAAACAACTGTATAAGCCTTGTGGCCTACAGTTCCAGTCCCATTTGAAAATTCAAAACTACCATAACTGTATAGGCTATTTGCCCAGAACTCCAGATGAACAGAAGTTCTAAATACAAATATAGTTTCTAATCCCCTCTATTGGTGAACAAGGGGAAGAATGGCTAGAGAACAAGGTTCATTTGCACAATTTACCCACAATTCCTTCACTTACGCTATGACACCCTATTCCTGTATTCTGGAATGAACCTGGTAGCATTTCACAACACACTGAAGACAAATGTATCTGGACTACAGCACTATTCTACTCGCTCACCACAAAGTATAACTGAAGTTTCACAGCTACAGGAAAGGAAAGTGATATGGGGTCTGTTAGAATATGCCATGAAGGTACGAGGGGCTAACTATCAAAGCTGCTGTGGGTAAGTAGTTTATCACTCATTTTAGCAGACAGACCAGCAATCCGTCTGGTGCTGAGATGATACTGTGTTCTCTTCCTTCCTCAAAGCTGTCTTTGTTTTATATACAGATTTGGTGCTTTCAAGTGGGGAAGAATTGTCTATTCATCCTGTCCACAAAGGTTGTACCTAGCAATCCCAAAAATTCTGACTGGAAGCTCAAGCCATTTCAGTCTTGGACCTAAGACAGCTCCTGACAAAAAGATTACATGCGATTAACTTGAAATTCTTGACATGTCCAGTGAAGTCAATAAGAAGTCAAGTCCTTTTGTAATGCTTGCTTTTAGTTAAACATGTACTTAAGTCATATTGACTTCAATTGACATGTTTAAGTGCTTTGTTAAAACAAGATCTTTCTGGTGTTCCAAGGCCTATCCTTGAGTCATTATCGTTTAAGATTTTTTAAAATCAACAATGATACTGAAAATTACCCTAGTAGATTACAGTTAGAATGAGTATATAAAATATCTAACCAACCACAGATGCCCCATTGCAATGCATTACAGTTTAAGTCTATAAACTGCCACAATGTATATACATAATTAGACACTCATCATTTTCATGTACCAGGCTATTTTGGAAGGAAATTTTTTCAGTGATCCTCTGAAAACAGATTTAAGGCAGTAAATAGCACTAATTTGTACACCTTTTCATACAATGAAAATTAAGATGCTACCAATACCTTAAATACAACTAAACATTTTTGTTACAGTTAAATCAGATTTAACAGCTGATCTTTTTTTTATCCTAACCAAAGTTATGTCAATATTTACCAACTAATGTACAATAAGCATTCTGTTTGCAAAGAAATCTAGGCTAATTGTTTCTATAGTAAGATTATGTACTTCAAAATCATGGATATTTATAGGTGTCGGTTGGGGGCAGTGCACAATTCAAGTTATTAAGAAAAGATTTTAATGCTGGTTTTCCCTGGTTTGACATTCCTAATAATAAATGTTTATGAAGAGAATATGCCATCTCTCTTAGTGAACTCATAAATGTGCACAATGGTTGTCATAAATGTCCCAGCCTAATTACAAACATTTCTTACTGAATAGTCTGAGTATCAGCATCTACATGATTTACTAAGAACTTTGATTTGTTTTGAGGTTAAGGTTATAGTTGATTCTGCAGTGCACATGACTCTGGCTAGGGTTCATTTAAATAGACAAACAAATAACCCATGTGCTCAGCATGCAGTATCCCTGGCATCCACACAAATAATAGGAATGATACTTACAGTATGTTCAAAATGAAAAGGGAAGAAGATCTAATGCCTGAGGGGATTTTTACAGATACAGGTTGTAAGGCAGGCTCACAACCATGAAATATTACTTTCTGACATCAGCCAGAAAGATATGAAGAAAACCAGTCAACTGTTCCATTTTCAAGAGCATAACTGTAAAGTTTATGACAACGGAGTTCAGTGTTTTTTTCAGCATTAACATTTTCCTTTACATACAAAAACATGTCCCTAGGAACATGTCTCTGTCTCAAACAAACTAAAGATGTCAAGTAAAGCTTAAAAAAATGTGGAGCACTATGATTTAATTTGAGACTGACTTTCTAAATTTGCATTAATATTCAGTAACCACAAATACATGGCCCTTTTGTTTACTTTCAGCATATTTGATGAACTTATGTTAAAAAGTAATTTAGAGAACATCTATTTTTAAAGGAACATTTTTGGGACTGTAGCACATAACACAATTATGACAACTTAGGTGTGCTTACAATCATTCAGAATCAGCTGCACTCTCCGAGAGCTATGGAATATTTCCACTGACATTTTTAGAAGTTTAGGGTTTAAAATTTTTATGTCAGATAAATCTTATGTTAGATATGCAAAATGTATCCCTCTTGTTGACTGAAACATCATTGACTAAGATTATCTTATTCAAAGTAACATGTGGCCATGGAAATGGTTCAACAGGAATAGAAAATAAGGAATTTTCTCTTCAGATTGTAGTTCAATTAGCACAAAGAAAACCTGAGCTTGTTAGCTAAGAATTCTTTCTAGTGAATATATTTTACCTGCAATTGAAATGGATAATGTTTTAAGAATAGGTTTGCTCTGAAGCAAAGGTTTAAAACATTTCTACATCCTACTCCTCCACCAGGTTAGATGGAACAGGCAGTGGGATCTATGGGAAATACTGAGAAAAAAAGCCCGTATGAATAAAAGATTAGACTGATTTTTTCAAGCTGTTGTTACTAGAGACTAAATACCTCAGCTGTCTTTAAAGCAAAGTTTTGTTAGCCAATTATTGTGCTAACCTTAGGTTTTATTTCTAACATCATGTGAGAAGCTTTCAATTTTGAGAGCCCATCGAAGCATATTGAGAAAAGGTCTTTTGAGAAATGCCAAATGGGTGCACATCAGTGGGCATGTCTACACGAGATGCTAAATGTGCAGTAACACCTCATGGCAGAAACGGTGCTAATACACAGTATTATTATGCTACTGTACCATAGCATCACTAAAAAGGTCTGTGCTAATGCTACTGCACAGTAATGCCTGTTACTGTGCATTGATTTAGTGCTTGGTTATACAAGTACTAAATGTAATGCACAGTAACTATGGTGCATTAATGAACATGTAGAAACACCCACTGTATGTAATATTTTGGAGATGCCACTTTCAGGTTGTGTAAATAAAATCCTGAAAGTTCTACTCACCTTGATCTGTATGTTACAAAGACTTGAGTTAGTCATCATTGTTAAGAATTAAATGAAATTACATATAGTTTTATTTGATGATCACAGTTAGAACTAATATTAAAATGCTGAAAAGATATTAATTGAAGTTCTATTTTGCAGAGACAGTAAAACAGACCTCTAAACCTTATATGTAACATTTAAGACTAACACTTCCAAAGTGATCACTATCTTTAAATTTTATGTTTGCTATCTTTCTATGGCTTGGAAATATACATTTCATGTGCACTGTAAATTCTAAGACTACGTATATTGATTTCTCAAAGTAAGCTTCTTGGATAGGCAGCAACTGAGTGACTTTTGCTGACTGGATTCTTTTTTTTAAATTATAATAGTTTATTAATGGTTATATTGTAATAATAAAATAAAACAGATATATATATAAACTAAGTAAAATACAATAAGAAAGCAAAATGAAAGTATTACAAAATAGATAATTAAACATACATTCTATAAATTTAGTAAAGGCTAGGGGAAGGGGAGACTTTGACATTATATACAACCAACTAACAAATATACATATACATTTAAAAAGATACCAACCCACTAACAAATCAATTTATAAAGTTAGTAGAAGAGTCATATCTCATATTGAGCCAAGTGATATCTATTTGCATATGTAATATTTTCCATTAACATAACATGCATAAGTTCTTTTAACCATTCCAACAATGAAGTTATGCTGGGAGTTTTACATTTCCCTAAAATTTCCCATTTGACTGCCAAAAATATTATAGCTAGCCATTCTTTCTAAGGTCCAATAAAATCTACTTAACATCTTGTTCAAAAAAATCTTAAAAGCAATGAATTAGATATTTTACAAAGTGATTTCCAGATACTATCCCATTTCTCTACTGTTAACAATAACTGTAAATCCTTTTTCCATTTATAATAACATCTGCTGTATATAATAATTTATTAAACCAATTTGTATGCATTATCAAGAAAGTGAGGTTTATCCTCAGAGTACAACACATATCTGTCCAAATTTGTGTGTGATAAATTATTCCATATATTCCCATATGTCTTCTTCAGCCAAGCACAAAGTTTTTTTGGCAGAATATGTCCTGTTCCTTACATAACTGAAACTTATGTATATGTGTGTGTGTGTGTGTGTGTGTGTGTGTGTGTGTGTGTATATATATATATATAT
>NW_005842170.1:1802705-1802961 GCF_000455745.1 Alligator sinensis
CTTGTGGCCTGCCTATAAGTTCATCACGGGGCACAGAAGGGAATTGGTGAGGTTTTATTCAGCAAGGCGCCCCTGGGGGTTACAAGAAATAATGGCCACAAGCTAGCAGAGAGCAGATTTAGACTGGACATCAGGAAGAACTTCTTCACAGTTAGAGTGGCCAGGGTCTGGAATGGGCTCCCAAGGGAGGTGGTGCTCTCCCCTACCCTGGGGGTCTTCAAGAGGAGGTTAGATAGGCATCTAGCTGGGGTCATCT
>NW_005842170.1:1802995-1817492 GCF_000455745.1 Alligator sinensis
CTCTTTCCTGCCTATGCAGGGGGTCGGACTCGATGATCTATTGAGGTTCCTTCCGACCCTAGCATCTATGAATCTATGTATGTATACAAGCAAAAAGTGCAAGGCTACTATCCTTAATAGATTTTATTGTAGCTGTATCCTTTTTCCATATATCTGAGATTCCTTTATTATCTTTAAACTTCAATTGAGGGTATTGCTGACTGGATTTTTAATTTTTTCATACCTCCATACTATCAGTAGCGATGCATAGGGAGTGCACAGGGGGTGCATGTGCACCCCCTGAGAGCGCTGGTGCTCCCCTCCCCCCCCCCCGGTGGTCAGATTGGCTGCAGGGAAACCCCCCTGGTTGCTGACTGGTCGCTGAGGGGGGGGGGACATGTGCCCCCCCTTACTAAGGTGGCACCAGTCACCCATGTATATTATCATTTATGGAACTGATGCTGTAGGAGTCCAGCACTCTCTTACATGGTTAATCTTCATTCTTTTGATGTACTTCCTACAGATCTGTCCTGTCGTTAGCAAGAACGGAATTATGACTTGACTGCCCAGCCTACTCTGATGAATTACTAAACTAACCATCTTGTCTCCTACTGTCACAAAAAGAAAAGAGAAACGACCAATACAACCCAACAAAGAACAGAAGTTGGAGAAGAAATAGCCCTGAATAAGGACTTGTATTCATTCTGAAGAATTTAGTTTCTGGCTCCATGTATCTGGTGAAAGTTGGATGTTGACAGAATTACAGCTACATGGTATCATTTGTAAAATGGGGACTTAAAAATTGTTATACAATCAATGTATAAATGTTTTTGTGTGTCCATAGTAATATATGATAGAGATACCAAAACATATTACATTTAATGGTCTCCAGTCCAATATGGGCGAATAAAGTAGCTACACACATCCATCTTTCCCCTCTGCTATCACACTACGGGCTCTCTTGAATAAAGAGACTCTAAACCTAACCTACTGGATAAGCTAGAGTCATATATGGGGCTAAACCCTCCTCTATATATTTTGTACCAGGCAATGCACAATGTCCCACTCAGGGAACACACACTGCACCCTTACCAAATGGTACTGACACCACTCTCCCTTCCTTCTGAAACACAGTTTAGCCCTTTTCATTAACTGAATGTAGCAATACCATTTGTTGCTTGTATTCATAAAAGTGGGTTTCTAATAATAAAAGTTGTGATGCCCCTTGCTCCCTGTGCCCACCTCTCTTTAGCATTTGTATATCACTCCCACTGTCCTTCCATTCCATAGCTGGCAGTGATTTACACAGGACACAAATTGTTAGTTATGCCTTTATTGTTAGTTATGGGCATCTTAATCCTCACAAAAGTCTATGTCCTGCCACCACTGAAAACAAAACAACTCCTTTGTTTATCCTTTGTCCTGTCTCCTGTCTTCCATTTATGACACTGGGCAGATGCTGAGGAGAACTGGATTCAATTACCCAGTTTGCTACACCCTTATGTAATGTTCCTCAGCAACATCTATAAAATGGGGATAATCCTAATTCTTAGATATGCTATTTGATGAATATGTTATTAGTGTCTGATTCTGTGGCTACAGAATCCAAGTATGTTTGGGATCATCACAAACTTCTTCATACTGATCACAAAAATATGCCTCCCAAGAGATTTCTAGAGGGAATATCAACGATCTATATGAAAGTTTGATTCATGATCTGCTAAATGACATAGGTAATACCATTAACATGGCTGACATCTACTACTATCTATTGCAGTAGGAATTGAGCTGTGGCAACCAATAAGCTTTCTACAAAACGCTTAACAGTCACCCGATAGCAATGAGCTTCAGCCATTTCTGACCTTGGATTTGAACAAGAAAGAACACAAACTCCTGTTACAATACCCCGAGCTGTTCAGTCCTACTTTGTACTGTATGCTTTTTCTTTTTCTTTTTTTAAGAATCCATATACTGAAATTCCCTTCTTAGGATCTATATTGAAGTACAAATAAAACAGATGACATTTAACATTTAGAGCTGGAGAAAATTGTTCACTACATCAGCAAACATTCATGAATGAGCCCCTTAGAGCCTTTCTTATTTTACTTAGAAGACTTGCCCTGTGTGTCAAGATAGAATTAGCCAATTAGGTTTACTTTGAAAGGTGAGCAAGTAGTAGGCATAGCAAAGGTGAAATCTTGTATTCTTATCCCCATCAGTATGATTCTGAAAATCATACCCATGCTAGAATTCTGAATTCCATATGTAAAAGGGAAACAGGAGGGATCCGTCACAAGAAACCGAATACCAAATATTCTTTTTGGATTCTCATCTTCTCCCTGATGCTCCTAAAATATAGCTTGGAGGGGTTAACCATTTAATCCTTATGATACCATTATTGTATAAAGGAAAGAGAGAATCTAAGACAATATTACAGTTCAGACTCTACACTCATTCACTCTATAGCCAGTTCCAAAAATACTTCCATTTTTCACGTCCACTAGGAACTGGATTTAAATGACCTTGTTCCAACAGGACACCCACGACTCTCACTTTGGCATGCACTTTCTGTCAATCTAACTTGGTTCAGAAGTATAGCAGTTACCCAGAAATAAAAGCCTTTCTACACTTATTGTACTAGTCTGCCTTTTTTCCATGTAGTAAAATTTATCTAAAAGTTTTCCTACAAATAATGTGAGAGGCGAAGATTTTTTGTGGGTGATATCTTTTATTGAACCAAAAGCATGGTTGGGATAAAGTTAGGCAAGCATTCAATCCAAGGGATTCTTCACCAGGTCCCGATGAAGAATGCCTAGCATTCAAAAACTTGCCTAATTTTGTCCCAACCATGCTTTCAGCTCAATAAAAGGTAACACCAACTAAAGTCCTCATTTCTCCTAATTCCTGGACCATCATTCCAACAACATCACTCCAATAAGTCATTCTTAAATTATTGGACCAGTTCAATCTACAGGTTTCTAGCAGTTTTATTTCTGTTGGAAAGCAAGTTTGTAATATGCATAAGATTCAAATTTCCATTTTAGTCAAAATATACCATCAATAGTTTTCATCAAAAAGCACAAAGCATTCAGATATAACAGTGCTAAAAAGTGCTGAAAAGTGACAAAATATTGGTTCTATTTTTTTTAGTATGATACATTATTACGAGGATATCAGTTAAATTCTTCAGTTTTTCTGGCATTCTGATTTAAGAAAGTAATGTAAGAATTTCTAGACATTACATCTGAATAATTGAACAATCACCCAATATGTCTTTGAAAGACTTCACTTTTCTACAAGCTTCCTCCAGCTGCTGAAAGTCTCTTGACATATTACTTCACAATAGCGAACAAGATATTTTTTATTAAAAGGTAGGTTAAAATGCAGTAAATCTTAAAATATAAAGAAATCATAGCAAGAGGCCTAGATTATGTAAAAGATGGAAAATTCCCATAAATGATGGGAAGAAGGGTCATTTTATAAAGATAGAATACACTCCCTTATTGGCAGTTTAGGCAAAGATTTTTTTTTTTAATTGAGTAAGTGGGAACTACTGCATGATTTGTGCTTTTCAAATCAGCCCATGAATGTCAGAATAGAAATAAAAAGATTTAGGAGTCATCTTTATTCACCCAATTTTGCAGTCTAGGCCCTTATGACAGGAGTGTGTAATTTTGAAGTACACAGGTTCTAGGAGAAATGTAGCAAATGTCTTGCATCCTCAAAGAGGCTTTCTGAAGAGAAGATTGAGCCAGAAGGGAGATACTGCTGGGCACAGGCCCCATGCTCAATGCTGCTGCCAGCCCCAGCCCTGTGCTCCCACCCAGCTACAGTTTCCTTCCACCCACTGCTGCTTCCCTACCTGCTGCCCAGAGGTACCACTACAGCAGGGACATAAGGAGAAGCCCCAGCCCCCAGTGTTGGCCAAGGCTGGCGTCCTCCTGTGCATGAGGGTGGGAGTGAAGTGTGTGGACTGGGTGGGGTACAATTAATTGGTGGGTCACTGTGGGATGGATGAAATAACCTGGTGGGCCAGATGTGGCCCATGGACCGTATTTTGCCTGCCCTGATTCTAGAGAAAATCCACAGTCAACTGAGAGGCAAAATAAATCACTTAACACTAATTTGGATCCTCTTATGTTTTAGGAAGTCTATGTAAGGTGTCATTTAAAAATTGGGAAGGAATCAAGTTAATTTATACCTCCTCTAGGACATTTGTGCATAATTATACTGATTTCAATTGCTTTGATGTTAGCAGAAGGGGTATACAATAAAGCTAGCTGAATAGCAGGGTTTCTATGTGCAGGAATTTTTTTTTTAATTGATATGTGAACTTGCTAGCTAACGAGAGCCCTGCATAGCTTGCTATTTTTTGGTGAAATTGGCATTGCTATTTGGCAAAACCATTGATTTTTACAGAGCAGCAGCATGGCATTCCCAGCATCTGTGGACAGGTCCATGCTGACCCTGACATCGACACTGAACTCCCATCTAAATACTTCCAGGCTCCAAGTCCTAGGCTCACTGTAAGGATCCTCATTCTGAAAACTCTGGTTCTAGCCAGAGTTCTCAGGGCTTGCAGATCTCAGCTGCAAAAATAGGGATCCCCAGGCTTTCAGGTTTTCAGCTCCTTGGAGTCCAAGGGTCTCCATCCCAGTGGCAATCTGCCTCTGAGAGCAGTAGAATCTCACTAGTCAACCTGCCCTAGGGCAGCCTGCCAGGAATCCTGCCTTGGAACTCATGAAAATAAATGGAACATCCAAGATGTTTTGAGCAAAACATTTCTGGCTCAACAAACTGCATGTTTCTGCAATGAAAATTTTTTCTGCTACTACATTTCTGATCTGCTCTAGTACAAACTTACTAAAGGATTCTAAGACAGTACAAAGCCCTAACTAACACATTGCCTCTGGATTTTCCCCCAATCTATAATTGTATGAGAAGCCGCCAGCTGCACTATCCAAGGTTTTCAGAAGCCATGGCATTAAAACATGATTTTTGGATTGCATTATATGCAAATATTTATTGCAGGGTGACTACGCTTGCAAAGAGAAAGTTATCCTGACACTCTTACAGTATGCAGTGAATACATTCCCATGCTACATTGCCATGTCTTAACTGTGATTAATTTTACCGTAGAAGAAAAAGTATAACTGCTGCTTTTCAGTTTAATGTTTGTAAAATGCCTCAAAGATGAAAAGTACTTTTAGTGCTAAGGATTATTTAACTTTAAATATATTTATATCATAGTCATCCTGGATATATATTAATGTTTCCTTTCAACTGAAATCAAATTCTGTACTGTAGAAACACTTAGGAAAACAACAGGCATGCTGGTTGTTTCCTGTTACCTTAAGTGCCCACTGCAAAGTTAAATTTTTGGCCACTTGTACATGTGATGGGGGTTTAGCCTCCAAAATTGAAACAGTGGGTTTTTAATTGTGATGATTTAAAATGCACCATTTCAATTTCGGGGCTTCCGTCACCATTACGGTGAGGGGCCCAATACTTTCTTGTGTGTTCTGCAGAGCTTGTCTGCATCTCTTGCACCTGGGGGGTGAGCTGCCGATGGGCTGAGTGGCCCCTGAGCTGTGGGTGGCTCCAGTCCTTCCCAGGGCCACCTGGGTGTGCTGCTGGCAGGGGGGTGCTGCCTGGGGGGTAATGCCATCATGGAGAGAAGGTCCAGGGCCCCCCACAGCTTAGGGCCTGCCGGAAGTTCGTCCCCCAGCCATGGGAGAGGTTGGCAGGTTTTGCAGGGAAAAAAAAACAACAAAAAAGGATCAGGCTCCTCCCCACTTTCTTTTTTTTTTTTTCCTCCCTCAGTGGAGCCTGCCTGCATGAGCTGCCACTGGGCTCTGCAGCCCCTGACCTGCAGTGGGGCCCAGTCCTTCCCTCTGTGGCAGCAGTGCCTCCCAGGGCTGCCCTGGCAGGGTGCTAGCTGCGCAGGTGCTGTCCCAGCTCACAGGCAGCACCCACTGGATCCAACTCTTCCCTGATCCCATGCACTGGAAGCCTGCCAGGTGCTGCTCCCTATGCAGACTCAGGGAAGAGTTGGACTCTGTGGGTGCTGCCTGCAAGCTAGGGCAGCATCTGAGCTGCTAGCAGCCCACCTGGGAAGCCCCAGGGGGGTGCCACTGCCACAGAGAGAAGATTTAGACCCCGCTGCAGCTCAGGAGCTGCACAACCCAGCAGCAGCTTACATGGACAAGCTCCACTGGGGGAAAAAATGTGGTAAGGGGCATGGTCCTTCTTCCCCCACTTCCCTTCCATGGAACCTGCCTACCTCTCCCCTGGCCAGGGAGCAAGCTGCCAGTGGGCCTTGAGCTGTGGAGGGCTCTAGACCTTCCCTCTACAGCAGCAGTGCCCCCTGGGGCCACCCAGGTGGGTGGCTAGCAGGTGGGTGCTGTCCCAGCTCACAGGCAATACCCAGCCCAATCCAACTGTTCCCTGAGCCCAAGCTGGGGCAGCACCCATCTACTAGCAGCCCACCTGGGTGGCCCCAGAGGGTGCCACCATTGTGGAAGGAAGGACTGGAGCCCCCAGGAGCTCAGGGGCCACTCAGCCCACCATCATCTTGCCCCCCAGCCACATGTGGGGTGAGCTGTCAAAGGCTGCAACATTACAAATAGCTATGTTACAAACTAAACTACATGTGGTTTAGTTTGCAGTGTAACAAATTCATTTAAATCATAAAAAAACCTCCACACGTGTACAGCATGATGAAATTAAACTGCAAAAACAGCTAATTTTCATCACATGTACAAGCACCTGTGGTTTCTAGTCAACAACTCTCAGAGAACAGCTAGGAATTAGTTCTGATTTCTTATTGCAAATAGAAATACAAACATGTTGTATTTTTTCCCCTGGACAATAAGGTTAAACAAATAAATATTTGTAAATTTGCTTGAATAGACCTCTAATCATTTTGTTGCTTTCTGCTGACTTGTTCCAATCTGTCCACATCTTTCTTGAAGTATGGGTCCCAAAACTGGACACAGTACTTCAGATACAGTCTCACTAGTACCTAGCAGAACAGAAGAATATTATTTCTGCAAAAGAACATTGGTAAACTAATCTACCCCACCTTTATGGGCGGTTTCTCCAGGGGCCCTTAAAAGTACAATAATAAATCCACATGCCTTATACACATTTTATTTACCACACTTTCACTGTATTAGCAAGGACATTCTTAGGGAGACCATTCTTTTTGGATATTTCAAGTATGCAATGATAAAACACATACATCACTTCACTTTTTAAGGAGAGTCTTAGGAAGTAGGAAATTAGGACTGGAGGGGACCTCATGAGGTCACTAGCCTCTTGCTCAAGGCAGAATTATCCCAGCAAAGTGTCTGTCTAACCTGCAGTGGAAAATTTCCAGGGATGGAGATTCCACAGCTTCTCTAGGTAGTCCATTCCAATGCTTAACCAATCTCCCAGTGTAGCCCAGGTGTACGCGGGTATATACTCCCCTTCTCCAATTGAAGGGGATTGTTAGCTGGCAGGTGTGCTGTGGGAGAACTGTAGACCTCTCGGTTTCCCTCCATCTCTATAAAGCCAGGCCAGGACAGTCAGGGGACTTAACCGTATACAAATTTATTTACATTAATTTATCACAAGGAAAAGAAATATGGATATAAACATATGTACAATACACACACACACATATATAGAACATATGTTTATATCCATGTTTCTTTTCCATGTGATAAGTTAATGTAACTAAATTATAATTTTAAGACTCTACTCATCTATTAATTTACAAACATGAGAGTTCACAAAATATAAGGCATGACATCACATCACTTACGGCGCAAGAACCTCAAATATAAACTTAATCCGAAGGGGAAGCCCCAGTGCCCCTTGGGCCTTTTCCCAAACCCTTCAAGTAAGCTGGTAACTTCAGGGGGGCCCTCCCAGTGGGACCTCGACTTTCAGAAGCCCTTAGCTAACCCAGGGGGACGACTCCTCCTCTGTGAGAATCCTTTTTCCCTGCAACACATGGCTCCCAGGCCTGGAGGGTGGCACTCATCCTCTGTGCCAAGCTGCTCTCTCTCCTGCGGTGGCTTCGGGGGTCACTGTTCCCTGGAATGGGGCTCCGCTATGCTGTGCTTCTGGGGTCTCTGGTTCAGCCCTGCCCACTGATTCAATAGCCCAAACACCATCTGGCTCCCTGGGCTCAACCTTTTGCTATGGGTTGGAGGCCTGGGCAGCCTCGTGCAGCACTGGGGCTCGGTCCACTCCCAGACCCTCTGTGCAGCAGCATCTGCACTAAGTTGCTGCCCAGTGCCAGCAGCTATAGACCTGAGCCTGCTCAAGTGGCTCCCAGGGTCTCTCACCTTCTGTGCAGCACCTCCTGCACTTAGCCTCCAGCCTCACGCTGGGGTTTGGGGAACTAAACCTCCCAAGTGACTCCAAAGATGCTGCTCCATGTGCCAGCCTGTGCACCATGGCTCTGGCTGCATGCCAGAAGTTGCAGACCCAAGCCACCTCCTCCCAGGGTCTGGACACCGTGCACTGTGCTGCGCACCGAGAGCCTAGCCGCTGGAGCCGTGTGCCACTCCCTGCTGATGGATGTCTTCAGGGGCTCTTCTGGGCTACTGCTTCACCCTGCTGAGCATCTCTCCTCAGCTCTTCTAAGCCCCACTCTTCTCTCTTCTCTGTCCCTGACACATCTCTTCTGTGCTGGGCACACAGCTCTTTTTATTCTCTTCAGGAGGCTCCATCCCTGAAGTTCAGCCAGACAGGCAGAGTGCAATCTCAAACCAGGTCTGAGGCTTCTTTCTTTTTTTTTCTCTTTGCCCTGAACGGGGGTGGGGCAAAGCCCCTCCAACCACTTATCTGATTGGTGAATGGGCTCCACCAATCATGAAGAGGATTCTCGGAGACTGGACATGCTGAACTGCATTGGTAAATTCACTACATTAGTCAGAAAGTTCTTATCTCTAACCTAAATTTCTTCTACTGCCACTTGAGACCATTGCTCCTAGTTCAGTCCCCTACAGCCACAGCAAAAAAAAAACCCTATGTCCGTCACCTTAGAATTGCTCTTCTCGAGCTGTTGTCAAATCCCCATTCTGTCTTCTTTCTTCCAAAATAAACAATCCTAGTTCTTCATAAGACATGTTTCCTCTGATCATTTTTGTTAATGTGTGCTGTACTCTTTCCGGTCTGTCTGCATCTTTCTTGAAGCATAGAGCCCAAAATTAGACACTACTCGGGGTGAGGCCTCACCGGTGATGAACAAGGAAGAAGAATCACTTCCCTTTATTTGCAAGAAAAACGCCTGTTAGCACAACCCAGTATGCTGTTGTTTTTCTTTTTATAACAAGAGCATCCTGTTGGCTCATATTCAGCTTATTCAGTTCTGCACTATAACCCTGAGGTCCTTCTCTGCTGTCCTATAGCCTATCCAGTGATTCCCCAGGCTGTATTTGTGCATATAATTACTCTGTCCCAAGTGCAAGACTTTGTACTTGTCCTTGTTTAATTTCATGTTGTTAATTTCAGACCATGTCTCCAGTTCATTCAGGAGACTCTGGATTTTAACCTTACTGTCCAGAGTGGTCTGCAACTCCAACCGAGTTGGTGTCATCCACAAATTTGATGTGTACCCTGAATCTCATCATCTAAATCGTTAATGAAGATGTTAAATAATATCAAACCTAGGACAGACCCCTGTGGAATGCCTTCCTCCCAACTGGACATTAAACCATTGATGACTACTTGTTGAATCTAATGATTTAACAATTGTGTATCCAATTTACAGTACTTTTGTCTAATCTGTATTCCTTAGTTTATTAATGAAAACGTTGTGGGAGACTGTGTCAAAAACTTTGCCTGCCTGTTGTTAGGCAGCCTCGTTTTTAACAGTAGAACTATTCAGGACAGCCAACTTAGATCTGCCCCACATACAAGCAGCTGTGGGGTGCTTTGGGCTGCTATGTCTTGGCCCAGAATCAGCAAGAGTGAAATATATGAGAAAGAAATTAAATGTCATTGTCTTTGGATATTTGTTTACCTAAAATCCTACTTGTATCTTTTTGCCTTTCCCTTGCTTTAAATCCTAATTGATACTCTCTAATCTCTATAGTTTTGCAATTTTGCAAAGATACTACAGTGATGAGAATCATATAAGCACATTACTGATGGAAACTCACTGCAGACATTCAATATTTACCTACTGCTTTCTATTAATCTCCTTAGAATTTCTTAGATTATTTGACAGAGCCCTAAAAACAGGATATGAAACCATCCATTTCTATTTCAATGATAAAACACTTATTTTCTCATAGATAACAACATGTGACAATCTGGAAAGTTAATGGGATCTGTGGATGCTAACCGTCTCTTAAAAAACAGGGTGCAGATTTCTAAACTTGGGTAACCAAAAATTGAACCCTCATTATCACAGCTGCTCTTGAAAAGAGTAGACTTTGGCTTCTCTCTATCTCATTTTATCAATTGATTCTGCAAGGATAATGTCACCTACCTCACACGGATGCTGCAAGGCAGAATCAATCAATGTTTGTAATGTGCTTAAAGATATTCAGCAAACATTGATATATTATATCTTGCATTAACCTTGGATGGAGAGCATATTTACCAGCAAATACTGGACATCTACACTTGAGGAATACTGACTGCAATGGACATGGAATTGAACTGGAATTTAAATGTAATAAAAGAAAAAAAACCCACAAAAACCTGCTTACTAATCCTGTAGAGTCAAGCTGCACTTTCACAAGTAATAGTAATCTTGTCCTAAATTCCACTGAGCTGGCAAGGTTCTAGTTTAACTTTTCATGTCATAACTAATACCACGCTGAAGCAGTATTTTCAATACTGTTGTTTGTTGCAATCAATGCAACAAAACACCTCCCTACTTCATTAGATTGCTATTGTGAGGACAAGAGAATGAGGCAGGAACATAGTAATAAGCTACACCAAGAGGAACATGAAGAGGGTATATTGGAAAGGATAAAAACAAGAGCTGAGATCTCTAGTCACCTTTAAATTCTTTAAATTTGTAAACAGAAACAAGGAAAAAAATATAAAAATTGAAACTGGGGTTTTAATCACTCTCTCCCACCTCCTCTCTCAGCATAGGAACCACCATCAGGAATAAGGCTGTGGAAAGGTCTTGACTTTACCTAACGGAGATGAGAGCCCTAGCTAGACCTGCTAATTAGAAAACCATTTTTCTTCCTCTCTCCTTTCCATCTTTCTCCCAAAGCACACAAAGGCAACAGGGATGTAATGAGAACAGTGACTCTTTCCATCCAAAAGAATCACTGTATTAATTTCTTTCCAACATCAAATCCAGGAGAAATGCTTCAAGTAAGATAATGTCATTCAGATTCATTCAACAACAATAAGCATGAGACTCAAAGCTAACAGATGTTATATTCATCCAGAGATTACCACACACTAAAGGATCCACAAAGGAGCTCACTGGTACCTTGTCAGCAGTAATGAAATACTCCAGGTTTACTGTTCTGAGAGGTGAACAGGAATATAAACAAGGCTGCAGATGTAAGAGCTCCCAAATGCATCTCATCTCTTGCCGCTTTTGTCTCCACCACAGACCAGACAACTTGACCTAGTTTTTGGCCTGGATGTCAAAATCAAAACTAGGCAGTGATGAGAGAGCTTCCATCTCTAGACAACAAGACAGAATAATATTCCTGAATCTCCCATGAAGACTCATGGATTCCAATAAATTGTACTGATAAAAATTAACAATACTCAAAGGGCAAGAAGCTAAGGACCTGGTAAATTATTATCATTGTAAGTTAGCTTGGACCATTGATATGTTAGCCCCAAAGCAGCCCTTTCTTCTTCAGTTTCCATGCATATGTGCCAAATAAAGACCCAGGAGAAGACAGTTGAATGCACATGGTAGAAAACATGGTAATGCAGATAGGATAAAAGAAAAACATGTCCTAAGTCTGAATTGCAAAAGGGAACTTTCCTCTCAATATCCCCCAATATCAAATTCTGCTGGGGGGGAGGGGGTACCTAGGATAGTAATCCACTTCAGTCCTGAGTGCCTACAAACTTCAGCACATTTGAGTATTAAGTCCTGCAGAGAACGATCATTCTAATTTACTGAAAAGATCACACCTACACAGGAAATCTTCTTAAACAGCATGGGCTCACTCAGCTACCAACCATCTGTGTTTCCACAGTTCAGTATATTTATTTATCAAGAAATTCTGGATGCACTAAAAAGGAGTCTTAATTAAATAGTTGTGAATCCAACTGATTTCTGTTCTGATCTGTAAGAGTCATGAATAAATAGTCCCACTCATGACCATCACTCTGTTAACACACCTTACCTTCCTCTCCTTCTCCCCCTATACATCCTCTTCCACCTCCTCCTCTCCTTTCCCCTCTCCCTCCCATATAACAGACAGTGAAAAAACCTATAAAGCATACATCACTTCTAGTCAGCTACAGCTCAAACCGCCCATTCTAGAACAAGTTTATTGAGAAGGTAACCAAAGGCCATTATGTAGTGGGATCTAACATGTTAGACCCAGAACAGTCTGGATTCAGGCCATGAAAGAACTGGATGATGTCTGGTTAGAGCAGAGAGAAGACATTGCTTCCCATTTTCTAATACCTCTATGCAATTTTCAACACCATTGCCCAGAAGATACTGCTGTCCTGCCTGAGAAATTAATTCAAGGGAATGAACTAAAATGTTTCAAGTCCTTCCAGGAGGGATATACCCAAAAAGTAGATCACTCACTTGTGCAGTCCCACGGGGATCAATTCTCTCTCCAGTCACTTAGAACAGCTACCATAAGATGAAATGGTTAGATCACATGGAGTCAAATATGAGGAGTCTACAGGTGACACACAGATCTTCCAGTCTTAACACCATGTTTACTAATATGGCTTAATGCATCAACAAAATGATTTCATGCATGAAATGACTAACTGACATCCAACCCAAACAAGCAGAGAAAAGTAGTTTGAGAGGTTGCAGCAATGGTTCAGTCTCCTTTAGCGGAAGGTGCACATTCACAGTTGATCAATTTGCTCACTGTCTTAGAAGTATTCTTGGATATTTGCCCATACTGAGTTCTCACATAACTTCACCCACAAAAAATGACTGGCTAGGATACTCATTTCCAGATTGATGGATGATGACTTTGTCTCAGTTTTTATGCCTTCAGTATCAGCATCTCAGTTGTACTACAGCTATGCAATATTACCAAGCATGAAGCCTTCTTAACTTAGGAATCTCTTTCTAGTGCAGAATGCTTCAGGCCTTCAGCAATACAGATCAATCCTGTTCTCTGCTCCTCCCATGGTTTTCCTTAGAATTTGAAATCTCTCTGCTTATTTTCAAAATACTTCATAGCTTTGGCACAGAATATCTGAGGGAGCCTATATGTGCATTGGAGCAGATTCAGTTAATTAAGTCTACTGGAGCATGGTAATTACCATTCTCCAGCAGACCCAACATCATGTGTATCAGCTCATTTGATGAGCTTTAGTTAAAGCAACCCCACCACCATTTTTCAGTGTAGGGACACCGATACAAGTAACACTCTGGGTGCTTTAATTAGAACGGCTCTTGGAGCCATTCAAATTAAAGATCCCCCCCTCCCCCCCTGGAGCACATGTATAAACACTCTAAAGGACTACTTAGTCCTACCAGAGTCTATACTACACTGCTTCAGTGAAACAGACTATTTACAATGGGGATTGTCTGTGCAGGTGAACAGAACCTTATTGGAGGGCTAGTCCGAGGACCTAAAAACCAACACAAACCTTACCATCTTCTGCTTAAAGTGCAAGTTACATTCTTTAACCTTTAAATTCTTTAACAAATTCCTAGCAGTGAATGCATTTAAAAAATCTGGAAAACCAAAATCCTAAAATCATACCAAGTGCTCATGATTCCCTCCCTGCGGGGATGTGTATAGAACTGTAGGTCCAGAGGAGGCCTCTAATGCTACTGAGTCCAGAGCCCTGTGTAAGCAGGCAACCATGTAACAAGAAGACCCATAAGATTGTTCACATGCTGATACCTCGCACACATGACAGCCACAAATCACTCTAGAAGAACCCCACAGCCTACAATGTGCCACAGATAAAAAGCAGATGAGATATGGCAGTATTTTTAATTGGATATAGGATACTACAAAGTGGTAACCTGAACATTTCTAAGTCCCACTAAGAACAGCAGTGGACCACAGCCAAATCCCCACCTGGCTATGTCCAAGGTCCAGTCTTTCAGGAGGAAAGCAAAGGTGACAACAACAACAACCCAAACCAAACCAGAATAAAAATATAAGAAGTCATATGGTGACAAAATAAAGTCCCTGACTCTTACAAGTAACTAGCAGAAGCCCTGAAGTATGCCCCAACTACTTTTTTGGAAGATCTAAACATCTCTTCTATGATCATTCAAAACTTTCTAATTTCCAGTATAAATTTGTGATCAGTTTATAGTTATTTGAACTTGTGCCAATGTTATTCTAAGTTAAATAGTTCTTTC
>NW_005842170.1:1817502-1823607 GCF_000455745.1 Alligator sinensis
TAATTTAAAGAGTTCTGTCCCTAATATTGAGAGGACAATTTGCTCTGGTCTATAGAGAAGATTTTCTTCCTCTAGTCCTTCTTTTTTTAATAATCCTTGTAGATATGTAATCATATCAGGGAGATTCATCTGAGGGTTGGCATCAACCTTTAGGAGGAATGAAAACATGGTTTTCTTTGATCCATGATTTGAGCAGATAGTAATGATATACTTTTCTGATCTCATCAAGTAACTTATGTAACATTCCTTATCTCTTATGCTCCTTACGTGGGGTCCAATCTTTCACTGCTAAAAATCAATGGAGCACTTTTCATTACGTTTAACAGGAGTAAGGTTGGGACCTCCACAAAGCTTTAAAGGAAGCTTTTAGGAATAAGGAAAGTAAGAGGGTCCACAGTATGTCACTTGTAAAAAAGCGAAGTCACAGATTTAAAAAAAAGTCTTCCAAAAAAACAAACAAAAACAAAAAAACTAGGATGGATAATACAATTTACATTACGGAAGTTGGGGGGAGGTGGAAATCACTTCATTTCTGCACCTCTTGTGAGCAGTGGGAGTTTATAAAGGACTGTAGCAAAACCCCCAGTTTCTCTTTTTTTATTATTATTTATTTATTTTAAAATGCATTTCCTCCCTTTCCCCAATCATTTCTGACTTTTTCTCTAACCTCTCTTTTCCCTATAGATAAGTATAAGTAAGCTAACATGTAGGATAAGCTTTAAACATTTTTATTTTGGTAGCATATTTTTGGTTTTGGATATCCACTGTTGTATATTGTATTATTATCGTTTTTGTACTGATTTTTATTGTTTCGTATGGATAGTGTATGGTTTAGGCCTGTGTTTGTAAGTGAACCAAAGTCATGTCAAGTTTCCAGTTTATATGTCAAGCCTCCATCTTGTGTCCTCTGCCTGGGCATCCCATGTTGCAACTGTATGAGTCACGTACCCCTCCCATGTAAATTGGTTCTCCAATGAATGAGTGTGATTGGGAATGATTGAAATACAATGGTAGCAGGCCTCTACTGAATGGCCTGTAATGACTGGGCCATCACCTCGCATTGATTCACCCAGGAACCACGGACCTCACCCAGGAACAGAGACAAGACAACATTTGAAAGACAAAGGACACTGCAAAACCAGCAACTCTCACCACTACAGACACCAGAAACTGCACATCCCTGCATGGACCACACATGTTCAGTACACCAGGGGCTGACCCTTGCCTGAGCATGCCTCCTGTCACTAGGGTCTGCCCCTATAAAAAGGGGTAGTGAAGACAGACCCAGTGGGAATGCCATTTCCATCTGGACCAGCACCACGCCACACCACCTACCCACCCAGAGGCCCTGCCGGTGACTCCACTCTGGACAACACCTACTGGACAAGAACCCCTTCCAGCCTGGATAGGTAGATATTACTTTCACACCTCCTCCTACAATTTGGACTCTCTTTCTCTCTCTGTCTCCTCGTGAACTTCAGCCCCTGCACCAAGCCTCTCTAACCCCTGCTGCCATTGGGTGGGTGCAAGGGAACAAATTTGGCATTGTGTCACCATCTCCCCTGTTCAATAAAACCAGTGTCATTTGCAACGCCGAGTTGGGTCATGTTTTACTGAATACCAGTCCCTTGCTTATCTTAAATTCCAGCCTCATTCTCTCTCTCTCTCAATTCCAGCCCCCACCCCTCTCCACTAGTTTCCCAATCTTCTCGCAATTCCTACTGCCTTTTCCCTGTGACTTTCTGCTGCCTTTCTCTGCTTTCCTGCCGCCTTTCAGTGTCTCCTGCTGCTTTTTCAGTGATTTTTCTGCTGTCCGTCTCTCTGTTTTCAGGCTCCCCCGCCCCAGCTTCCCAGACTTCTCTAGCTGCCCTGGAGCCATCCTCTGGCTCCCCCACACCCAGAGTCCCTCTTTAACACCCACATTTTCCCTTAGTCCCATTTTTCCCTGTCCCCATCTACCTTTTCAGCTTCCCCAGAGCTCTGGCTCCAGACGCAGCCTCTCTGCCGGCATGCTTCAACCCTTAATAGTCAAACGAAGATGATTTGAATGGTATCTCTTGCTCAGTGGCATGGGCACAAGTTAATTGGGTTGTGACACGCACCTCCTCCTACAATATGGACTCTCTCTTTCTCTTCTCCCTCTCTCTCCTCCTGGACTTCAGCGGACTTCATCCCCTGCACCAAGCCTCTTTAAACCCTGCTTCCATTGTATGTGTGTGTGTGTGTGTGTGTGGGTTCAAGGGAACCAATTTGGCATTGTGTCACCATCTCCCCTGTTCAATAAAACCACTGTCATTTGCAAACGCGAGTTGGGTCATGTTTTACTGAATCCCAGTCCCTTCCTTATCTTAAATTCCAGCCCTGACCTCTCTCCACTAGTTTCCCAATCTCCTTTCAGTTCCTACTGCCTTTGCCCAGTGACTTTCTGCTGCCTTTCTCTGCTTTCCCGCTGCCTCTGCTGCCTCTCAGTCTCTTCTGCTGCTTTTCCTGTGATTTTCTGCTGTCCCCCTGCTTCCCACACTCCTACTGCCTTTTCCCTGTGACTTTCCTCTGCCTTTCTCTGCTTTCCTGCTGCCCCTGCCATCTTTCAGTCTCTCCTGCTGCTTTTTCTGTGATTTTCTGCTGTCCATCTCTCTGTTTTCAGGCTTCCCCCCACCCCCTGCAGCTTCCCAGACTTCTCTAGCTTCCCCGGAGACATCCTCTGGCTCCTCCACACCCAGAGCCTCTCTTTAACACCCACATTTTCCCTTAATCCCACTTTCCCTCTCCAGCGCCTACTTTTTCAGCTTCCCCGTAGCTCTGGCTCCAGTCCCAGACTCTGTGCCGGCATGCTTCCCTGTTCTGCAGGCTTTGGGCATTGTCTTTTAATCAATTAAAATCAATTAACCTAAAGTTACCCCCGAGCCTCAGTCCTTCAGGCCAGGTCCCTGCAGTCTACTGGTTCTATTCCCAGTCCTGGTAACTTTAATTTCCAGTAGCTTTAACTCCCTACACTTTTACTTTCTTACCTTAACCTTTCCCCAGGTATCCCAAGTACACCAAGCACATGCATACATACACATCACAACACCCAACTTAAGAAGTCACCTGTGTGTACGCGTAGGTAGGTGCTATGTGTGTGAATGAGTGAATACACATATATATACACATATATAGATATCATTGTGTGTGTGTGTGGTATATGAATTAGTAATCCACATATGTGTATTGGATGTGCAGGTATTGGTAACTGATAACGGATTCTGTCTAAATGTGGTGTGTGTAGCATGTATGGGCTTAAACTGGTGATAGGTCTGCATGAACCTAAACTGGTTATTTTGAATGTGTGTGTATCTGAGTTGTAAGTGTGAGAGTCTGTGTGTGTGTGTGTGTGTGTGTGTGTGCGCGCGCACACACTATATATATATATGGCATTGTGTGCATTTGTGTCTAACTTTTGCAGTATATAGTGTATGTGCTTGAATTAGTGATAAGTATGCATGTGCCTAGGCTGGTTTGGATGTGTATGTGCCTGAGCTGGTAGTGTGTGCATGTGTATGCACCTAATAGATTTGTGTGTGTTTTGTATATGTGCAATTGTGTCACACCCTCCTGTCTAACAGCTCAATTTTGAGATCCTGAGAGTTGGCCTAGTCCCCCAGGGCAACAGGTCTATAAAGTCCCTACCATCACTGGTAGAGCTAGGTAGGAATGAGGTATTCTGCTTCACAGTAAGAATGGAAAACAGTTCTATAAACAAGAAAGCCTGAATTACCTGTGGAAACAAATTGCTTCTGCTCTATTGAAACATTTCATTTAAGTAAAATCAAGAGTTCATTTTAATGTGGACCTTTTTCAGCTTTATTTTTAATCTAATAATAGATTTTATTCCAGAAAAGCATTTCAAAATTAAAAATTGAAAAGAAACATTTTATTTAATTAAAAATACATTGCTCAAATTGTCATGTTTGTCAAATGTTTCATTTTTTATAAAATAGCATTTTTGATCAAAAACATTGACAGTAAGCCTTCAAATAGTTTGATATATTAGGATGATTTCCATATTCTTGTGTTTTGCACCAGGTTATGGAAGTGTAAAATATACCTTTTCTTTTTTTTTTTTTTGGCTAAGAGGTGGTGTGTAAAGTTAAGTGACAGAAAAATATAAGTATTCAGTGGTGTGTGTAGCGTGGTTCCCTGTAATGGTGCTTGTCTCACTTTTTTATTTATCCAATAGCTCAAACAGAAGTTATGGGTTTGATGCACGAGCTCCTGAGCAAGTTTCTAAGACCTCTTGTTTTGCTTGTTTTCCTGACTTGATCACCAGAATGGATTCTTTTGACTTTAAAATCTATTAATCTATTATTTTACCTACTGCTCTTCAATGGTTGCTGATCTGCAGACTGAAATACAAATGTTCCTACACTTCAAATATTCTTCAATTCTTAATCTGTGCCCTTCCCTCCTAATCTCTGTACCTTCCTTCCACTGCTGCCTCCAAAGCTGAAAAAAAAAAAAAAAATCACACCAGTTACATAGATTTCCCTTCCATTCCATAGCACGCTGTACATGAGATATTGAGATATAGCATGATTTTGCTTCTTTTCTAGTGGCTAATGCCACTAGAAATACCATCTTGGAACACAGATGCCAAGGCATTCATATGGAAAAGATGCCGTGGATATAATGGAAGGAAAACAGCACGTAGGAACTGGCATCTCCCTGTGTGTTACCTATGTAATAGTCTTTACACCTTGCTAGTCTAATACCCGTTTACTGACACCTTTTAGCTCTCTTGGCTCCTTTAAACATCAGGGTAACTGTGCTATTACTTGTGGCTCTATAAAAATCCATCTGCTATTGTTTAATATTCTCCATTGCTACTAGAGAATTTGGTGGGGATATTGAACCCAGTCCTGCTTTCACTGAACAGATGGCAAAGCTCCCATTGATTTCTGTCAGACCAGGATGCACTACTGTGATATTCCCTGTGCTTAAGATTCCCGTCACCAACACCAATCATTCTCTTCTTTGCCCTGTTGTCTGCCTCTAGGGCATTACAACGGTGCTCAGACAGTGATGGACAGTTTAGGCACTAATGGAATTGAAGGGATATCTGTCTCTAGTGAGTCTGAATTCTTCCTGAGAATCATGGTCCTCTCAACCCTTCCTCCACCTTCCCTTCCCTGACCAAACCCACAGTTTAGGTATTGAAGATGGCTTAGTGCAGCTGTGAGCACATAACCTAGCTACATTCTGAGGCTTCCTAAAACAGAAAGCCTGAGTGTCACTGGGGCCAGTTAGGCTGCCTAATTTGCAGTCTTTGGTCATGTGTGCAGCAGGTTTGAGTGGCAGGACTTCGCTTCTTGGTGGCCTCTAGCAATATCCCAGAGACATTATAGACATGGCTTAATTTTCTAGGCTTGGTTTGTCACAAGTTGTCAGGGCCATGCTTCAGGGTAGCATTCCAAGACTCAATAGGGAAATGGTAAAGACATATCCTACATAGCTGATAATTTTTTAGTTGTTTACTTCTTTTATCTTTCTTTTATGCCTGAGAATTGAAAAACCTCTTGCCTTCTTCCCACATAACAATATTGTAAAACAACTGATCATAATGAGGCACTGTGATAATGGGAATGGTATAAAAATCTAAGTTTGATATGAGTCAGGTCATCAAGAATTAAACACACATGCCAAATGAAACACTCTAAGTTAAGTTAAAGCTGGTTATTTTAAAAAGCTCTTTCATTAAAAAAAAGATGGATTCTGTCATTCTATTAAGGGGATAATTGTGTCATGGGCTACCAAAAAGGCAATAATTTTTACTTTGCAATTAAAACACTTTAATTTGTGTGTGTGTGTGTGTATAGATATAGTTCAGAATGTTGTTTTTAAGCAAAAAGTTGAATGTGCGTGAAGCAGATTATATGACGACTTATAAGGCTGGCAGGAACTGCTGGAAGAACGAAAAAAAAATGGCATTTTAAAATTTCAACAGCTCAGGCAAATTTAGGTTTTTAATGGTGCTCACCACAGTGGGATCTCCTTGCAACTAATTAAAACACTCAATTATACTTTTCAATTAAAAATTTAAGTTAATAAACAACTTTGTCCTTCCTGCTG
>NW_005842170.1:1823638-1837543 GCF_000455745.1 Alligator sinensis
GAAACACAAGGCCAGCAAAAAAGGTGAAGTCTCGAGAAAGAACAGATAGAGGAGGGACAGAAGGGAAAGTAATGCAGGGGAAAGAAGGCGAAAGGGAAAGAAACAACAGTAGAGATTATAATCCCTGTGTTCCTTGCTCAGATCCAGCTCCCGGTGATTTTAGTGGGAGACTGGCAAAACAAAGTACTTGGATCAACCACAAAACTATTCAGCACTGGTACAAAGCACCCCATGGATGGTTTTCCAAAATGGAATTTCTGTTTCTGGGGCTCTCCCATGTTTCTTCTACACATTAAAGAGGTGAACTGGCCCAGAAAAATCTCCAGGAAACACTGCTTTCCCAAACTCTGGGGAACACGGCACAGGCAACATCTTTCTAAGACTGATACTTGCCCTTCAAGTATACTCTGCTGGTTGGTATTCAGTGGGAGGCATGGCCATACTTTTATGGAGGTTTGGGAATATTGGGCGCTTGTATACATGCTGGACATCTGCTCCAGTGCATGCTAATTAATCAATTCTGCTGGATTAAGTGAGTCTGATAGAGCATATTAATTAATGTGCTCCAGAAGCCTCCATGTCACAACTATTCAGTAACCCATGCTTCAAAATGGCAGCAGGAACACTTGAACTAAAGCTTATTAAATGAGCTTCAGTTTAAGCACCCCCACTGACATTTTGAAGTGCAGGACACTGAATACACATGATGCTGAGGACACTTTAATAAATAAAGTGCCCACTCCTCCATCCTGGAACATGTGTATAGATGCCCGTTAGTGCTGCCATCAGCATTGGTGTTGTGCTGATCTGCTTCTCTCTGAGGAGAGTCATGGAGGGGTTCAAAATGGGGATGCTCTTTCCAGCATCTTCCTTTCTTTTTGCTTACCTGCACTGAGCTGGGGACACACAGTCTCTCTTAAGTTAGCAGTATGCAAACCTGTCAGTAGTTTCTGTTGGCATATATAACAAACCACAGAAGCCTATCTACAGTTGTGTTTATTCTCTCATTGTATGGATTAGGTCTTTCAATTTCCCTTTCTGTATACCTTATCTATTTCCACAATCCTGTGCCACAAACCATGCATTGCAATCCTTCTCCTTTGACTCAGGAAATCTTTGTGAATTCAATCAATTAACATTATTTTGAAATATAGACATGAAAGTCACTTGATGGTATTGTGCAATTTCATGCACACACAGAGTTTTACATGTATGAAAAAAAGAAACCCACAATTCCAGAAGTGATCATTAAAACAAACTAGCTACAGGTACAGAATTGTGGTATGAACTCTTTTGTATAAGTGAGGTTGTGAGTCACTGGACTTAGTACAGGAATATAGTGGGTGAGATTCTATGGCATGAGGTGAGATGAATAAGGATCTCCTCTGATCTTAAAACGTTTAAACAAACAAAAAAAAAGCTGTGTTGCTACTAGTTGAGGTTATACAAGCCTGAATGACAAAAGTTAGCATTCTCCACCTTTTTTTAAGCACTATGGAAAATATGCATAATTTATTAAATCTAAAAAATGATTAATATCCATCTTAAATATATTATTGGGGCACACCACAAATGAACCTTTGCTTATTTTACTCATTCAAGGAATCTATGACTGGGCAGAGGATGTGATCTAATCATCTGCTCAGCATTGACTTGGTTGCACAATAGCTTTGCAATGGAAAAAGGAAAAAAAAACCCCAAACCCTCCCATGTTATATAATGATATGGAACTAACTGAGACATATAAACAAAGGAAAAGTAAGAGTGCAAAAAAGAGAGAGAGAGAGAGAGAGAGAGAACATCAATTTGGGTTTTTGCACAGGTTACCTATATAATGTCAGAAATCTATGAAATGTTGTGATATAATAAAATTATGGCATTTTTTAAATAGTCTCAGGTGAAGGCTTCATGTTGTTTCAGACCTGCATGACTGACTTGCCACCAGAGAGCTGGTGACCTTGGGCACGGACAGGAGCCAGGACTCAATTCTTCCTCTGTTGTGGGAAAGGAGCAAGAAGAGAGGCATGCATCTTGGAGCCCGAGAAACCAGCATGGAGTCTGTGGCTTCCCTTCCTCCACAGCCTGCAGGAGTGCAGTGAGACTGGAGGGTGGGAGGGGAGAGATCTTGAAAAACTATTTGAAGCAAGGTGAGGGGAAGTAAAGAGAAAGAAGTGAAAAAATTTTTTTTACCAATTTTAAAGGACTAAAATCTTGCATGCATCTCAGTGAATTGGGACTGCATGGGGTGAAAGGCATTGGGTTAGGGGCAACAAGGGTCTTGCCAGCTGAGATGGGGGACCTGTCCTGACTAGGGGAACTGAGGGAGGGGAGGAGCAGGCAGGGAAGGCGTACAGTGGTTGGATCCTGTGCATCCTGGGTTACTGAAGGAACAAAAGTAAGATGTTTAATTTCCCCAAAGCATCCAGAGAATACCCTGGAATGTCCTGGCCAAAATGAATCAAAGATAAACCTCAGCTGTAGTGGCATGTCACTGAAATGTTTAGAGGGTGCCTATGGTGGTTTAACACCCTTTAACTAATGATTGGTCTTGTTTTCAATGCCTTTATGATATTTTAAGGTAACCTATGCCAATGTCTAAAATGTCTAAAAATTCCATTTGCCTCTTTCCCATTTGGCTAATTTATCATCATCAATATTTCTTTACACTCTGATGAAGGTAAGATGAATCTACCCTCTTAAGCAAAAGCAATAAAAGGAGGAACAAAATTTTAAAGAAAGTTGTATAACACTTTTCATATTTCTTTCTCTTTGTAATAGGGGAGCCGTTATTAGCCCCTAGGAGGAGAACAAAAATACAAAAAACTCACCCAGGGTGAGAGTGATGACATCAAACGGCACCCTCCTGAGGAGCTACCAGAGCTGTCGGAGGGGGGAAGATGATTGATTCAGAACGCCCACTGGAACCAGAAAGCCCTATAAAAGAGAATAACATGAAGGTTAGTTTCCCTGGGAAAGGGCCAGATTATAGTAACTCCCAGCAGCTGCTATAATCTATGCAGGGGCATATTGCTGAATGTACTGTGTTTACAAGGGCTGGCAGTGAGCAGAACTGCCAACCAGGAAATCTCTGTGAGAGTGACGGTGAGTCCTGGTGAGCAAAACGACTGGGAAAGCAGAAGGAAGAGAGGAAAGACAACGAGGAAGCTATCCTGAACTAACAAAGGGAGCAAAAATTCCTTCCTGAGCCCACTATTGGGTAGAATATGGGAGGGAACCATAAATTGATGCGAGTAATTGTCTAATAGTGAAAGAGACTGAGTTTCTGAGGACATTAAATAAGAAGATTGGCAGAAGAACAACCCCACTAGAGGTATAAACTGGGTGAGATGTTCTCCATCATCTAGGAGTTAAGAATTTCACTGTCAAGACTGGTTGGGCATGGACAGGGTATAAGGGAAAGTGGAGCCCTGCAACAACAACTATCAAATTGTACGCCTTTTATTGTATGCGAGTTGATGATCTCCCCTTTGTGGTATATATCTCCCCTTTGTGGTATATAGTGATTCATTTTCTCCCATCAAGGCATGGCAGGAAAGTCCCTGAAGAGGAAACAGCTACGCACATACAAACAGAAAAAGCTGAGACCCCTTTGGGGTGGCCTGTAACTGTCCTATGACACACTGATAATGTTGAAAGCTTTTCTTATCAGTTCTATTCTGGCTGCATTTACCAGCTATGAGAAGCTGGGATTTCTATACTAATGACATCAAAGTTCATATATATTGACAAACCTTCCCTATTACTTTTAACAAGTGTTGTAACATGGCATGAAACATATTTAAATAAAGTTAAAGGGAAATCTGGTGAATGTCATTGATTTTTGCATGGATCTCTCTCATTACTGATGCTAGTCACCTCCAAAACACAATGGAAATGGGAAATCTTGAATTTTAAACTGCCCAGGTTACTCATTGTGTTCACAGCTTTTGCTTGCTTTTTAAAAAGGAATAAGTGTGATCTATAAAGAACATTTTTTTAAGACCATCCCTTGCATGGTTGGGATCTCCCAAAATGCATCCTTACCATCTGGAGTTGTTATTAGTTAGTTAGTAGTAATGTCTCTGTGATGATATATTACTCAATAATAAGAGACCAGCTGGCAGCACACATTTTGAAGATTCAGCCTCTGTAAAGTTGTGATGAAAAGTTATAGATAGAGATACTATGGAAGGAAAGAGATGGGTTTCCATAGATAATATCCACTTCTGGGCCATGGGCTATTATAAAAAGAGTACAGGATAAAAAAGGTCCATTTGTTACTTGAGTCTCTCAGATTTCTCTCAAAAGAGAACTAAGGACTGAAGAGCAAGATTAGGAACCAAATCTTCATGTGGTAATCATTCAAAATGAGCAATTTACTATTTGAATGCAACCGCTTTTTTACCCATGTGCCAGCTATGAACCAATCAACATTTTCCCCTTATTCATAGTTGTTTCTTAATCAGTTTCTGTGTACAGGTTATTTGTGTATGGAAAAAAATACGTTAGCCCTTTGCTTCCATAGAACATCTTTTTGGTCCTCAGCTTCCCCCCTAGTCAAAAGGATGACATTTCAAACCTTGTATTCTTCTCTCTGATCACATAAGCTCCTGATGTTTTGATTTATATATTATTGCTGTAGAGGAGCTAAATACTTACGTGGACCTGGGAGACTACCTTTATAGCTATAATTCTTGGGCATCCATCCTTCCTGCTCCATCTTGTTTATCAGTGATGTTGCTCTCTGCAATGCAGGCAAATAATAATAAGTTCTTCTCAGTGCATGGGCAAATTCCATGACACAGGGAGCCACATTTGCCTTGATGAAATAAATGGTGATTGTTCTCTATCTTTGAACAGCTCTGTTACCTTATTATTTTTATAATGCTCACATCAAGACAGAAGTAAATCTGCTTGAGTAGTGACATTCTATCCCTATTATATTTATAAATCATTTAAAGAAAGACCCTTTCTTCCATCATTAAAGATATAGTTTTATACTTTAGTTCTGAATAATGGTATAAGCGGAGAGAAACTTCAGTTTACAGTTATGAACTATGTGTCTTGTTTGCCCAATATGAGAGTTGCCACTGTGCAAAGAAGAAATGATACTGAAATATCCTATTGAGGAATTTTATACAATATGAAGATGAACTGGAGGATCACACCAATGACTATAAAAGGTTGCATCTTTGTGACCTTCGAAAATAGCAGATAAAGCAGTTGATAAAGAGGAGGATATTGGGTTTTTTTTTTTCCCTTTACAGATTCTGTCTTTGGAGCCGCAAGGAGAAAATCACGAATGAGACTGCAATCTACAGAACAATCCCCCAAAGGAATCATGCAATATTATGAAGCACTTCCAGCAGACATCTTGCAAGCTTACAGGTACACTACTGTCAAACAGCTTAATATAACTTAAGTCAAAAGAAAAAAATCTGATTCTAACAAAACCATACTGTTCTTTAGAACAGGTAAAGTCAAATTCTAGTACTAACGGTTAAATAGATTCTGCTGAAGATACTATGGGCCTTTGTACATGCAACAAAATTGTCCTTTAAAGCAGCTTAAATGCCCTTTTGCACCACTTTAATGGCATTGCTGTTTGCCCACTTGGCGGTGCATTGCACTTCAATGGCGGTGCTGTTTGCACAGTCAGCGGCATATTGAACTTTAAATGACTTTGTTACATAGCAAGAGAAATCACATCCAAGGTGTTTTAGTTTGCTAACTAACAAAGTGCAACAATGCACGGGGTGCTAAAAGCTGATGTGCTCGGGGCCTGGTGGGCTTCCAGTGCCCTGTGCACCGTCCCTGATGCCTTCTCCTGCTGCCAGCACACCCAGATGCCCTCCTGCCATGTTGCCACTCTGCCCCAGGGGCAGGCAAGTTGGCCATTCCCAGGTGGTCCCAGGCAGCAGGAACTGTGCAAGGGTGCTAGAACTTACCTGCTGCTCTGGCAGTGGGGGGGCCCTGCGGCTCTGGGGGTGGGGGGGGGGGGGTGAGGGGGCAGCTGCCACCAGGTCACACAACCCTCTGAGCTGTGGGAGACCCCAGTGCTTTCCTCCATGTCAGTGGGGCCCCCCAGGTGACACCTGCCCACTGGCATGCAGCCTGGGTGGTCCCAGGGGCACCGCAACTGCAGAGGGAAGCACTGGGCCCCACGCAGCTCAGAGGCTGTGCAACCCAGCAGCAGCCCATGTAGGCAGCCTCCACTGAAGAAAAAAAAAAGTGGTGAGGAGACTGATTTTTTTTTTTCTCCCTGGAGCCTGCCTGCCTCCCTGAGCTGTGTGGTGACCCGGTGCTTCTCTCCAAGTCTGCAGGGGGCCTCTATATGTCTATATGATCCTTACCTGGCTCTCTGGTGGTGGTGGGGAAAGGGGGGGCAAGTCTAGCAGTCTCTGAACTGTGGGGGAGGAGCTAGTGCTTCTCTCCATGTCTGCAATCCTCTATAGCAGCAGTACCCCCCTCGGACCAACCAGGCTATGTGCCAGCAGGTGGGTACTGCCTAGAGGGCACCGCAACCATGGAGGGAAGCACTAGCTCCTCCCCCACAGTTCAGAGACTGCTAGACTTGCCCCCCCTTTCCCCACCACCACCAGAGAGCCAGGTAAGGATCAGGACCTCACCCTGATGTACATGCCATGGGGGTCTAATTCAGTTTAATTCTCCCTAAATTGAAGCAGTGTTTTTAAAAACCCACCATTTCAATTTAGGGAGAACTAAACTGAATTAAACCCCTATGGTATGTACAAGCACCCTATGACTACAAACAGATGTTGCATTTGTCCCAAGATAAATATTTTTTTTTCCTGGGACAGAGTGCAGTCATTCAGATGTCCATGCCTCTTGTCTCCATATAAATCCTAAAAAGGTTAACAATATAAGAAGTACTAAAAATTTATCCTGAGACATCACAAAGTATGTCTAAATGGTTATTCCAGGACTACATCATTGAATCACTGGCAGAAAAGTCACAGTGCATTTCAGCTGCTCACTAAGCCCTGATTAGGAGGGTGATGTGTGTACATGCCAATCCCAGGATATTGCTGTCCCAGGACAAATATAGGAACAACTTGTCCAGGGAAAAATGCAGCATCTGCTCCTGGCTTCTATTTGGTAGTTAATAAGCAAAAGAATGACCAAAAGGATCTCTTTCTGATTCTGCAAATCTTTGTCTACAAAGTAAATTTAGTCAATGGACTAGCTGCATTGCTTTATATGATGCGATACCCACCCTTAGGATAAAGAAAAGCATAATATGCATGTTTTCACTTTGAATCAGTTTCTAATTAAGTGGCTTAACACAGCCCTATGCAACAAATGCATCTCTGAACAAACTGTTTTTCTTTTACAAATAATGATTATTTGCAAGAAGAGCTCAGATAAATAGATATGCCTCTATGTTTCTTAGTGCATTTGATAGCAACATGTACATAGTCACTTTCAGAGTTTCCCCTCTATGTTCAATTAATCTATTTTCCCTGTTTGTGTGAGTGATACAGTGACAGATCCAAATATCAGGAAAAAGTGGTTGTAAAACCCAAAATTTAGCAGAGGGAATAAGGGCCTAGTATAATGACCATTAAATTGTCTTTAGCTTTTTTGTTTTGTTTTGTTTTTTTCTCCAAGACTGAACACAATCGAAGTTGGCCATGTTCATTCAGCTTAGATTAAGGCTTACCAAAGGCAAGTGTCCAATTGAATTCATGAATGTTATCCTCATAAAGCTCCTCACAGTGATATTATAACCATTGCTTGCCCAGAGGTCAGATCACTATTCCCAGTCAAAACCTCACTCTCAAAACGTAGGAGGATTAAAATGTTGGAAAGCTACCATTCTGACTTGCAAAGCACACAGGGAACCATTGTCAACACAAAATGACATCTTAAAATCTACGGCTAGGCATGTTATGGTTGATTAGAAAAATCTTAGAATTTATATTCATCTTTAGTTGTGGTATTTAAAGACACTTGTATGAGGGGGTTTGCTCAACACTCAGATGTGGAATTCATGCTTGGATTTTAAATACATCGTGCGGTATATAATTTAAACTAGTTACTTCATTTATTCTATATTACCTTAAGGCTTTATCACTGCTAGCCCATTTTCTCATCTCATACCTCATTTGCCAATGACAGCAGATAGAATCATTAAATTTGCAATATGCAAAGATGGCTTCTAGCAGCAGCACTTAGCAGATCCGTCTTTGCCCATATGCCCACAGACTTTTTCAAAAACTGAATTTTTGAGTAATTTATGACAGTTCTCACTGTGTTGCAGATGGCATATTGATCTGTTTAATCTAAATACCTGTAGTTTTGCTGAAGAAAATGCTACGCTTTTTGTGTTCTCCCTTTATGCGCTCCCTCTGTGGAATGTGAATGTGTTGGCTATAACCTTAATTGACTGATTTTTAACAAGTTTTAGCCTAGATAGAACAAAACTAATTTTAAAATGTTTGAACATGTTACTTTTTGACAGTTTAACAATACAAAAGTATTTCAAATTCCTGCATGGCTTCTGCCCAGAAAACTGTATGTGAGGATTGCATTTACAATTAATAATCTTCATGCAAATAAATTCATTGCTTCAGATACAATGTTTAGAAAAGTGATATACCACCACAAGATAGCTTCCTTTTTCCACTCTCCCTAACAAGCTACTCTCATGGCTGTGGATATCCTCTGGCTATTAGGCTCCTAAAGACTGGACTGAAGGTTGAAGGGGCCTGAGCTGTTCCTGAATAGCTACAATTCTCTCATGAAGCAGAAGGTTGTCATGCTGTTTGGCAGGCTGGTTTTTCATTTGGCAACTGAAGCCCTGTACATTTCATGCAAATTATTAGTTGTTGTTACACGTTCCCAAAGAATCTGCAGAATTTGAAACTATGGAAAAGAAGAAATGCTAATTTGGTTCCCATCTCTCTTCTCTCCTTGCCTGCTTCTTACAGCCCCAATGCAATTTTACTCTAGTTCTCTCCTCCATGTTCCAAAATCTCTGTACTCACCAAAATAACCACCCACACTAATAAGGAAATACCTGCAACTTGCCTATCAGACTCCACTCAAAGATTAGTTTCTTGGCTCTGTATCAGCCACCACACCCTGAAGGTTTCTCATATGAGGCAGGGACAGGATAAAGCAAAACCCTCAGTCAGAGATGTTATCCTTATCTTTATAAAAGAACAAGAATCTGTGGGTCAGAAAACATACTTCTTTCCTGTCTAAACAAAGGCCCAGAATTTCTCCCACCCTCCCACCAAAGAAATTAATTAAGTCTTATGAATACTGACGCAAGACAAGCCCCAGTAATTATATTTCTCTCCTAGACCATTCGGTGCTCTTGGCCATTGATGCCCTGGCTCAATAAAACCCTTGTCCTCTTAGGACTTCCAGTGTACATTCAGCCATAAACAATGTGAGATGAATTATGAAGGCAAAAAAACTAGAATGTTTGTAACAAAAAACACTTAGACTCAGATCAGCAACAACTAGATTTTTTTGCCAGCATATGTCAGCACCGTGAAGGAAGCCAAAAAAGTTCTCCACCACAGCATTATGCTGGAAGGGATTAAGGGCTGCTGTCAAGCATGTCTGGTCTACAGGAAATCACAGATCTCATTAATGCTGAGGATGGTATGTAGCCAGGCACTTTTCATTCAGACTAAATGAAAGAGCAATTAAATGGCCTTTGTTAAATGACAGCAGAACCAACTGAAGCTACTATCCGTGACATGGATGATCATGGCAAGGCCAAAGTACAAGTCAAATAATATATGTAATGATCTTTCCTGGCATTGGATACCAACAGCTCTGTGTTCCACTGCTTTCCCCATGTAAAAGAAAGTTGTGATCCTAGTGTTTAAAATCCGTAATGGACTAGGTTTCATTATCTCAAAGCTTGTCTCCTTCTACAGCCACACTTGGCACGGATGCTGTAATTGAGACCAAGGTGAAACCTTTAGGATCTGGGTTCCAAATGCTAATGGAATTTACTATGGGTGATCACAATAAATTCAAAACTGACTGCTTCAGAGCACAGTGCAAGAAATACACTTCCAAAGAAACCTTTCCTTTCTAATGAGGAGTAACAAAAAGTTAATGTTCCTCACAGACAGAATAAAACAAAAGCACACAAAAGGAAAAGCCAAAGCAAGTGATCATAGGAAGCAGGGTCCTTTATAAATGAAGTATAACTCTTAAAAATATTTTTCACCTAGATATGGCTGTGATAGGTCCATCACATACATATACATATAGGTAACAGAATCCAGAAGTCATGTTGGAATCTGCTCTGAAAAGCAAGCTGCTTTAAATCATACTTACAACACTATAAAATAATTCAGAGCTCTTGGTGTTTCTGTTAACTTATGTTCAAGATAGCTCCTAGGCTCTCTGACCTTGGAGTGGTAATGTTTTTATAAGAATAAAGTGTGGTGAAATATTTTCTCCAGCCTTCTTTCCAGCACAGTACTTATTTTAACTCAGAAGTTTATTTTCTCATTACAGTGTCTTCTCTCTGCTACAAAAAGAAAGGGGAAAAAAACATTGAAAAAGGACAGAGAGGCAATTCTCTAAAGTTCTGAACTTTGACAATATTTGCCCTCCTAACCTTATGTTTGAGATTGTTATTTTCCTAATTTGCTCAGTTACTGGGCAGCTTTCCAGAACAGAATTGCTGGGATACTATTGTGAGAAACACAATGCACCTCTACAAAGAGAGAAGCTAGTTTTACACAGGTACATGCCAGGAACACCTTGTGCTGTAATTCTGTAAGAACAGTAATGAAAGACCATTGGGATACGCTGGTGTTTTCTGAAGACAAGAATCAGGTGTGGTCAGGACAGGAAATATTACTGAACATTACTAGTTCATATTATACATATGATTGCACTTAGCTAATCTTGGAGGAGGAAATACAAAGTGTTCATCTTATGGTATTAAGCAATCATGATGTTATTCTGCAGATAACTGGGAGATTGTGATAATAAGATGGAGCCAACTTTTACTAAAGGTGTCTTTCAATAGCTTTCTCCTAGTTGTAGATGTTTTATCACAAAATAATGATCTTCTTTTAGTTCATTCTAGGACATGTACTGTTAACATAATACATTATATGTTATCATCAGTTCCAGTAGAAAGCTATGTATCCTAGCTTCCAAAGCCCCTTGGAAACAGTTTCTGCACCAGCTGATAGGATGATGCGTTATCAACTGTACTCCAAGACTGGCTAGCTCTGTTTGTTTTGGTTTGACAAGCGCCTGTGGAAAAGCAGACATTATTTCCGTCTATTTATAGGCATTTAATTGCTTTGATAAGATTCTTTTACTTGATAAATGCTTATTGTAATTGTGTCATTTCATTATAAATTGCTCTTACCATGGTTTCATTTGGAATCATGCTTGTAAGTCTAAATTTAAGTTCAGAAACCTTTAGTTGAAGAAGTAAACCAAGTTATATGTTCTTAAGATAGAGTCTTCTATAAACTTCTCAAGCAGGTTCAGTGTGTGTGTGTGTGTGTGTGTGTGCGCATGCGCACGCATGTGTACAGGCATGCAAATGACTTCACTAGCATTGTTCCTGATTTACGTCACAATAAGTGAAGGATCAGTCTCGGAGAACTCTTAATTAACGAACGTTTGTTTAGTGCAGGAGACTTATCTAGAACTGCTGAGAATAAATTAAACTTTCCTTGGAATCATAAATGCAATATTAAGTGGATCAAAACTCACAATCTCACATTGGACCCTAGAACTGCACAGAAATAAAAGCAAAAAGACAATAATAATCTAGAGCAAAGTAATGACAGGGGAATGAGTTGTTTTTCTAACTAAATCCTGTGTGACCCATCTTTAGTTAGCCTTTAGTCATCTTGTGTGACCCATCTTTAGTTAGCCAACTGGTACATTCATTAGTGGTACTTTTCTAAACACAGGCCTTTGATTTTGAAATGACTAACTAGCCAGCCCACAAACAGATTTTTATTTGGGGGGGGGGGGGGGGGGGGAGGGCGAGGAAATCACCCATAGTTGTTACACAGAAAATAAGACTAATTTAATTACTTTTAATTTTCTGTATTTCCCCCTCTTAGTCTTTATCCAGGGAGGTGTAAATTACAGGGGGAGATGCATATTCTGGGATGCTTTCCAAATGAATTTTTCTGCAAAAAAAGTGAGGTGGCACTTAGAAAACTACTTTAATATATCACTGCCATTAAAAATATATATATATATTCCCTGAATTGTGAACAGGTTGGGTAGAGATGACAAAATGTTTGTTAGCCAGTGTTGCCTATGATCATTCCTAAATAGAAGATGTCTCTGAGCCTGTCCTATGATCCCATCTCCTGTCAGTCTGGGAGTAAGGGTCTTAACTCAAAGGAATAATGGTCTTTTCATTAAAACAATAGGCTGGGATTCAAAAGACCTGAGTCAAAAAATCTATATGTAGTTCCTGGACTTCTGGACCACTGAACAGGTAATTTACTTCTCAGTTCCCTGCACTTAGGTGAAACAATAATGAGGATATATAAAGCACTGAATTTGGCACCTAGGCACTGCACTTGGATCCTACCCAGAACTCCTGAGCTGGCATTAAAAAAAAAAATCAGATATATTTAGTATTTGTCATTCAATGGACTGGAGACAAACTTATGTTTTATTCAATGAACAAGCATAGTAATAGCGAATAGTTACAATAATGTGTTAAGAGTGTTCTCCTATTTATACCACTGTGATATATGACTTGGATTGCTGCTAATGTCATGCTACTCCAAATGTCAATGTTCCACAGGGAGCTTTCTTCACTCACTCCCAATACATTAATTGTCAGCCCCTTGAGAAGAATAAAATGTCCAAGAACACATGCTTCTCAAGTGGTTACATTTAAAGCGAAGCATTCTGCGTTCAGATACCCTTGGTAACTACAGTACATACTAGAATCTGAATCTATTAACCAACATTTACAGAGGTGACAATTATCTTGTTAGTTCTCCAGCTGTACACATTTCTGTAAAATACAATTTTTTCCTTATCATACACAAATTTTATAGTGAAATTTACATGTAGAAGCAGAGGTACTTAGATCTGCCAAATTTTAGCTTAACTTGCAAGATGTTTGCAATAAAAAACCCTTTTTGCTAGAAAAAATACAGGTAAAAATATGTACATTGTAAGTGGCAGCAATTTTACACTTCAATTATCAATGCCTTGATGTGAATTTGAGGGAGTTCCTGACACCACCAGCAAATATAATTCACTGGGTGGAAGTAAAAATTTCCCCCAACTCTTGTGTTATATGTTAGCCATTACATTTTATCTTACTTTATCTTACTTTATGTAAGATCTTTTATATTTTAAAGAAAACTCCATTAGAATAGAATATTTTACTGAAGCTATATATTTCACTGCTTCAGATAAAGAGATTTTTTGACCTTAATAAAGAAGAGAGATAACCATTTAAAGTTTGGCACCTAAGTAAGACTCTCCAACATCCTTATTTTAGTCCTATCAATTTTTATTGAAGAGATTATCATCAGAAATAAAGAATCATGAAACCAAGGTGTAACAGGGGGCATCTCGGGACCGACTTTCCAGTGGCCCACCCACCTGTTTCTGGGCTAACCGCCTGCCTTCTTGTCCGCCAAGCCTTGTTGTTAATTATTTAATAGATGTTAATAAGCGGGAGGCTGCCCATTTCCTGCCCTGATGCCAGGGGGTGCTATCTGCAGCTCTATTCCTCCCCTACACCACAGCCCAAGCCTTGCAGATGACATCTAGATGTTCTCATCATCACTGGCTCCCACACTGGGCCCCAGAATCCTCCTCATTGAACCCCACCTGAATTCCTCTCCTCAGGCAGTCTCATCCGCCTTCATAGCAGGCAACACAGCTCCCTGAACC
>NW_005842170.1:1837567-1877724 GCF_000455745.1 Alligator sinensis
CCTACCATGACCTTCAGCTCACTAGCCCTGGCCCACCTCCAGGGCAGTTGGAACCCCAGGTGCGCAGCTCTTGGGTGTTCCTCGCGGTGGGCCCCTGGCCCTTTGACCCTTCCGGTCCTGGCCCCAGAATGGGCCAGTCAGGGGAAGTTCAGACACGTCTGAGTCTATGGCCTTTTCTCTCTCTCTCTGGGGGTCCACCCTCCAGGCCCTCCAAACAAGGGGTAACCCACCCGGTTGTGGGGGCTGGGGGTTAAAGTGCCACAACCCGCCTTTCACCAGGGTGGTAACTGGCCTGGCATTTCCTGGGGGCTCCCGCACCACTGAGAGCCCCACCAGGCCACCCACTCCCGGCAGGGTGCAGTTTTAGGTCATACCCAGGACCTGGAGCCTCCTTATTGTCCCCTACAGCTCCTCCCTTACCTCCTGAATCAATTCAGCCAAACTGATTCAAAGATTCAGCTGCTGCCAAATCTCCAAATCAAACAGGCCCCATCCCCTACCTGCTCCCCCAGCCCCGTCAATGGCTGCCCCACCCAGCCTCAGTGTCCCAGCACTTCAAAAAAATAAAAGCCCCACACTCACCAGCTGCTGCCAGGCTGGGGGGGGGGGGGAATCCCTCCTGTATCCTACTGCCCGGCACTGCATGGGGGGCTTTGCCATGAGCCCCCATCCCCTGCCCACTTTCCCAGACCAGTCAATGGCTGCCTTGCCCGGCCCCAGTATCCCAACACTTTATTTTTTTCTAAAACTCTGCACTCACCGGTTCCTGCCAGGTGGGTGGGGGCAATCCCCACTCTCTCTCACTGCCCCACACTGCATGGGGGGCTCTGCATGAGTCCCCAGAAGCCCCAAAAGCCACTGCACCAGCCAGTGAGTGTGGGGCTTTTATTATTATTTTTTTAAGATTCTTGGGCTAGGTGTGGCAGCTATCGATGAGGCTGGGAGAGTAGACAGGGGATGGGGGCTTGTGGCAGAGACCTCCATGCAGCACAGTGTAGTGGGGGGCAGCGGGGATTGCCCCACCCTGACTGACGGAAGCCAGTGAATACAGGGCTTTTTAATTTTAATTTTAATTTTTTTTTAAGAGCTAGGATGCTGTGGCCAGGCAGGACAGCCATTGATGGGGCTGGGAGAGTGGGTGGGGCATGAGGCCTGGCCAGGGTCCCCCCATAGTCCCTCTCCCCACAGCCCCTACTTACTTACCGGCTGGTCCAGCTTCCTGCAGTGACAAGCGGGGACTGCCCAAATCTCCAAAGCTCTCCAAAACTTTTCCAAGTCAATTCAGAGCACTTCAGATTGACTCAGACCTTTTTATTAGTCTCCTGATTTGATTCAGATTTGGAGATTCGGCTTCTGAATCAAGCTGAATCAGCCCTCAAAGCTTTGTACAGCCCTGCTAGATATAACACAAATAAAGGGGAAGCCGAGTGTTGGAACAAAAGGGAAATAGCATTCTCTCTGCATGAAGTGTGTCCTCTTCACAGGGCTCCACCTCCCCTACCTCCTGTCCTTACCACACCTGCTGGGCCAATATCATGGTCCTTCCAGTACAGCTGAGGCTCTTGACCAGTTGCTTACCTGGTCACCAACATTTATCATCCCCTCCATAATGGGGCTCATTGGGGTTCACTTAATCCTGATACACACCCCTTTTATCAGTGTCCACTCCATGAGTCCAGCACTGATCATGAGGTCCTCACACCCTTGGTGGAGGGGTTCTCCTCCTCAGTCAGTTAGTCCCTTACACAGGCTGCATGGATTCAACATTCATCATTGCTTGCCTTGTCTTGGGCCTGCTTCCCCAGAGGATCTTCTCAGCTGCTCCCCACACCACACAGCTTACTTGTATCCCAGTCTCTGCACCACAGGGCTGAGTGGATTGCTCTTTTCCACTGACTATTCCTTGCCAGCTCCCATTCCAGCTGTCTTATGGTCATCCCAGATGGAGCACAAGTTTGTTGCTCTCCTGGGCTCTTCTGTGCCTCCACACAGAACTGCACTGCTGTCCATTAAGACACCATGCACTACCCTTTTTGGGGGTGCTGTGCCTCTACCTTCTTGTTCATGGGTCCACCGGGCCTCTCAGGAGCCAGTCATACTCAACTCCCCAGCCACATTGTTGTTAGCAGCTGGGGACAGCCAGAAGCTGAGGCGCGTCCTCTCATCCAGATTAACTCCTGGACAGGGTCACCAGTGGTGGAGGAAGCCCAACATGACTCCAAGATGAGTCAAGCAGTGATCCCGGTTACACCCAGGGTCCCACTCATCACAAGGGTTGTGGACTAGATCCCTGATGCACCCAGATAGGCCTGGTGGTGGCAGCAGAAGCCTGACATGGCTGCCAGGTAAGTTGAGCAGTGAGCTCAGCCACACTCCGGTTCATAACAGGGGCCAGAGAGTGGGTCCCTGTTACAGATCCTCCTCCCTTTTGATAGTCTGTCAGGGTTACCTCATGTTGAGTCTTTTCCACACTCTGTAATACATGTTTCTCCTCGTGCTCATCCATTCCTGCCATCTGGTGATCATCATTTCTGCAGCTCCTTGACAATAAATCTGCCATTACATTTTGCTTCCCCAAATGGTGCTCTACAGAAAAATAAAAAGGTTTTAGGGCCACCGCCCACCACGTTATCTGAGTGTTGTCATTCTTCATGGATTGCAACTGTTTCAAGGGAGCATAGTCTGTAACCAGGACAAACGTCTTCCCTAGTAAATAATAATGAAAAAGTTCAGTGCTCCACTTTAGGGCTAAACATTCAGTTGTGGAGTACCTCGTCTCAGAGCCTAGCAATTTATGGCTTGCATACACAATTGGCCATTCTTCATCCTCTACCTTCTGTGTCAGTACTGCCCCTAATGCTATTCCCAAAGCATCAGTTTGTAAAGTGAAAATCTTATTAAAGTTCAGGCTATAGAGCACTGGACTCTGACATAATGCCCATTTTAACTGTTCAAATTGGGGAGGAATCTTGGAGACCACTGGAGGGCTCACCTTTTCTGTCCTTTGATCAACTCAGTCAGGGGTGCTGAAATTTCTGAAAACCATGGGACAAACTTCCTCTAGTAATTAGCAAAGCTCAAGGGCTCAGCTGCTTCTTGGTTGAGTGTGGTCTATAGGCCTTAAAGGGCCTCTATCTTGTCCATCAGAAGTTTAACCTGGTCCTGCCCCACTAAAAAACCCTAATGTTTGGTTTCCTCCTTCCCCAGAGAACATTTTTTGGGGTTGCTGTAAATCCAGTGGCCTTGAGTTTTAAAGGGACAGCCCACAGATGCTGAGGTCGTCTATGTAGGCAGCAGCATAAGTATGATGTGGCACTAACAGTTGGTCCATCAACCTCTGAAAAGAGGTTGCTACCCCATGTAATCCAAAGGGTATCTGTTTAAACTGACATAACCCCCATGGGACCCCAAAAGCTGTTTTTTCCTTATCTTCCCTGGCTGTAGGGATCTGCCAATACCCTTTTAAGTCCAATGTAGATATGAATCACGCTTGACACTACCCTGTATTGGATAGACTTGAGTTTAATTCTTGACTTTGCAGTACCAGTATAGACATGCCCTTAATGATTCAGTCTCCTGCCAGTATCACTACCCCACACACATGCTTCACAGGGGAGATCAACAGATACATTACTTAAAGATCATGATATGCTCAAATACTTCAGTTATTAGGACTATGTACAATACCCCCTCTAAGCAGTCCATGGCAAACACAGCATTTCCTTTAAGATGGATCAGTAAGTCCTACACTGCTGTAACAGAACATAGGAAGGGGTCTTTTGACATGTATCATCATCTGACTAAAAATTTAAAAACAAACAACAAACATTTTGGAAGTAATATATCTAAATACATTTGACATCTTACTGTAACAAAGCAGCAGCAAGCTCAGCCATTCAATATGTATCAATACTGTTTATATTCAAGGATCTTTATGCCAAAACATTGCTAATAAAATCATCCATCTCATTGACTGTAAAATCAATTACAAACAAGTAAAAGGCTCCCCCCTCAATACAAGGCATACCTTTATTTGCATCAAATTATAAAGGAAATTTGAAATTTTATTCATTTGAATAGTAATAGTAGTACCTTGGTGGTCTGTTGATCGATGCATGCATTTTGGACACATAACCATCATAATTTGTTTTCAAAAAAGGTTGATTAATGTTAAATATTTTCACATATGGTGACTATAATTGAAGCTTAGCTAATGGACATTTCCTTCATTAATTTTGTACAGTTCTAGAATCCATATTAGTCAGCTTGAGGCCCCATTAAGCAATTAGCATAGAGGAGCTATTTGATAGCGTCATATTTCTATTAAAACCAATGGACGCATCTTCATATGATAGTCATATTTTATTTCAAGCAATGTGAAATCAAATAATCACATTCACATTTTCATCCTGGCTATGGTTTGCAAATTAAGCAACTCAATTTTTTTAGTAATATCATTAAAATTATACGTATAAAATGCAAAGATTTTACCAGAGCCGAATACATAAGGAAATAGATGATGGGGGAGTAAGAAGAATTTTATTAGCATGACTAAGGTGTCTGCAGTAATGATAAGTGATACTCACCCTGCAACTGGTGCTTACAATCCCCTAAGAACACATCATACTATCATGTTTTCTATATATAACGTATATGAATAGAAACTAGTTTATAATTTTTATAGTAAAAGTTTCAAAATTTTATTGGCACTCTTTTACATGATTCTACATGAAAATCCTGATGCTTTAATTAACACATAGTCCAATGTTAAAGGGACCAGAAGGAACTGTAAAAGGAACTAAGAATGACCTAAAATACTTTTCCAATAGCAAAATGTGTCACCATTTTGTATATCAATTTCTTAGACTCTTTCTGGCCTATAAACACAGTATTGATTCCATTGCAAAGGAATGCAAGGAGGTAGGTATGAAACCACTTGTGGCCATTCAACACCTGTGTTCAATGGGTCACATATTCAGTAGCTACTGGCAAATTACACAAGTAGAATGTTTCTCCATATTTAAAATCAGAAAGGAAGAAGGAAGGCTGACAGTGGTTCTACAGAGCCAGAGGTTTTGTATGTATGTGTATAATCATGAGTAGCTTTTATTTTTGATGTAGCCAAAACATTTTAAATATCAAGTGTATCATTTTAATTATCTATATTTGTCTATGCAGCTGTGTAGAATAGAGATACCCAAGTAGCTATGAGGAAGGCAGTCTATCTACTTTTTATATTAAGTTTCTCAGGAATTTGGTGAACTAAAGAGTTGAACTAAGTTAGACTGAGGATGGGATAGCCCAGTGAACTGAACATGTGTACACATTTGCCTTGGGCTGAGCTTTTCATATCCTACTTCCCTCCATATAAGCTATTTTTACCCCCATGATCCCGCTCCCACCACACACACAGAACCACCAACTCCTCCAAAGACATGCCAAACCCCATCCCCACCCACCCAAATTACTTAGATCAGATTCCTGCCATGTTTCCTGGCACTGGCAAACTTGTGCATACCCTGTACCTGATCTATGATCACACAACTTAAAGTAAGCTACATGATCATAGATCGGATACAGCATTTACCGCTCACGTACCCTTCCCCGTCATCTTCCCGCCACAAACTCTCTTACCCCAGCCTTGTCAGCCAAAGAGATATAAATATATCTGGAGTTGAGAAGGGCTATATTTAGATTACACATGTAAGAGGAACACAAGTGTATTTAAAAAAACTGTTTGCCAATTTACCCAATAGTGATAATCAAGTGAGCAAATGCATGCATATTTTACATCAATAACTATTGTTGTCTCTTCTTATTTGGGGTAAATGTAAAAGCCCAGCCTCCCAGACTGTCTAACCAATATTTTCAATCCTTGGCATATTTGCCGTCACATTAATTATGACTGGCACCAGACCCTTCAGGAGTCTTTAAAGAGCTAATATCGTGTATCATTTATTGCTTCCCACATTTTTATTTAAGCAGGCCATCTTTCCTCAGCTCTTACTGCTCCATCTATAATGCATGTTGTGTAGCAGTTTATAAACTGAATCAGATTAATACTGCTTCCTGGAGCAACTGTTCTTTCAGTAACTGAGTCGACCTACAATATACAGTGAAAAATATAATGCAAGCATTTGATTTCAGTTTGCAGCTATCCCACCTCACGAAGACAGTAAAGAATGTGTTTCAACAGACTCCATTAGCGACATCTGTACTGGACAGCTGGAGAAGTTAAACAGATAATTACCTCAGCATGCCTTATGGTGCATTTGTTATTAAGATATTGATTAATTATGTTTAAAGTATACTGAATGACATTGAAAACTATAACACATATACTATCTTATAAGAATATTGTTGTACTCGAACTATTCACTTATTCAGTACTTTAAATGATGCATACCTTAGTACTGCCAAAATATTTTAAGAATGTATTTTAATATTGTCACTATAAAATGAAGAACCATTGGGGTTGGAATAATCATTGGCAAAATATATTACCAAAGAATGTGACTTTAAAGAATGTGACTTTAATAAAAGTTCATTTTTATATGAACATTTTTTTTCTTCTTCCACTGAGAAAATAAATTGTAAATGTACTTTCTGGTACTAATAGACAAAAATGTAATAAACACATACTGAATAATCCAAACACGGGCTGCATCCTATATACAGCATCATGCTTTATAAAATGTTGTGGATTTCTCACACAAAGGAAATGCATCTTCCTTGTACCTCTTTTCTAATGGAATCACAGACTGCAGATGTAAGCGTGACTTAGTAAGCATGAAAATCTTTTCAAAATATTTTCCCTGTGTTGGATCTAAAAATCTCTGAAGGATTAAAGACTAAGCTTGCTGCTTTTTATATAAATGTCATTCTTAATAAATTTTAATTCTTTAATTGGTCACCAGGTAGCAAGTATTAGTGGATTAGAGGAGATTAGGGAGCTGTTTCCCTCTAATACTGTCAGGTTAAATTCTTAAACCTGGGATATTCACTGCTTGAGTACTCTTAGCAGAGAGTTACCAGGCTAGTCTGTGTGCATCAAGACATGGAAGGAATGTTAGTCTCAGGTGTGTAGTACTTTTTTATGAAGGAATCATAAAACTGAGCAGAAATTCAGCCATATCTTCAGCTGCCCCAGGCAGAAGCCAAAATAAGTTGAAAAAAGGTCTACAATTCATATGGATACAAAGCTATAAAAGTCAGCTGATCCACTGATCTCCTCAACACCCAACACCTTTGCAGCTACAATAGCAAGAACTATTTAAGGAGGATAAGAAGAGGGTTTGGTAGAGTTTAGACCATTGTCATTTCCTTACAACTCCAAGAAGCACCAAGAGCAAGAGACCCAGCTTCAGGCCAGTAGAAACAGGCTACCAGATCCAAAATACTTTAATTCAGGTGATGCCTGAGTCTAGTAATTTAGAGATAACTATAGCCAAGGTTCTGAAAACTGAGCTCTGAACAACACTAAGCCATCTAAATCCATCTCATTAAACATCACACCCTTAATTGCTGATCAGTATGTCATATCTATATATATGACAAAAACTATTTACAAATGTGCTAGATAATTTATATCCTATGGGTGTCTTTACATGTGCTCTGGGGTGGAGGGGGTGCTTTAATTAGAAAAATTAATTAAAGCTCCTGCAGCATCACATGTGTTCAGCCTCCCATGCTTCAAAATGGCAGCAGGGGCATTTTTAAGTAAAGTGCCAACTAATTAGTACATGTCATAGCAGATGCCTGGCACATGAATAGATGCTCTATGGTACTAGATTAACTCTCAAGACTTATTTCTGCTCAAATAATCTATGATCACCAGCCTTTGCATACATACAGGTTGTCATTTCCTGGATGCTTGGTCCTAAAAATCTTAAAATGAATTCCATTAGTCCTAAATCATCTTATGCAGTTTGCCTAAGAAATCCTGTTGTTACAGTGATAAATATTGCTACTAATAGCATTATATTAATATTTTAATGCATTATTCCACCCTTGACTTGTCAGCTTGGTCCAATAATCAATTAAGGACAAAATCTTGCTATCATTATTTAATCAAGTATTTCTCAGACCATTCTTCCTTTTTGAAGGCTGTACTGCTACTGTGTCTTTCAGATAGAAAAGGACCTAGCTAGAAAGGAAGAGACATGGAAGGGTTTCCTTTTCCAAGAGTTGAAGATGCAAGAAAGGCTACTTACCATATAACTTTGAGTATTGCTCTATACAGAACCATTATTCTGTTTATCTTGGTTTTCTGGAGTCCTTTGTTTTGTCCAAGTTTCTAGAAAAGGAACACAATTGTGTTAATAGCAACATAGCAATAAAAATACATGAAATTGAATATATTGCTCCCATAGCCTTAGCAACCTCCACAGGGTAAATGTAACATTGTTCATGAACCAAAATGATTATACACAATTATTTAGTAAAATTATATAGAAGAACATTCAAAACATTACAATTATCTCAGAATTAATTTACAGCAAATTATAATAATTTGTATAACAATAATGCACTTTATCAAAGAAAAAAAATAAAAGGACAATTATTTCAATAACTTATGAAGAAAAAAAAGGATAAATAGAGATTCAACTCAGTCATATAAGAATGGTTTCTAGCAATAGACTACTAATGAAACACTAAAATGCCTCACTACTTGTAGGTGGTTCCAAAGTTGCCATGTTATAGAATAAAAAGGTACCAGGACTTTGTGCAGTATCCAGAGAATTACTTCTCAGCAGAAATTCAGGAATTTTCCGGATGATTTGGGGTCCATCTTGGCCAGCAAACTTTGAAAGTATCACCTGTTACAGGAAATTCTTCCAGAAATTCTATAATTTATAGTCATGAAAACTATCACTTTGGACATAGGCCACCTAACCTAGAAAAGATTATTCAGTTTATCAATGCCTGAAATGCATCCAGTTTATGTTAAATGATATTCTATATTTTGCTGTATTGTTGAATACTTTGTCATCTCTAAGCCTATCTTAGACTTCATTCAAACTGATCAGGAATTTTTTTTAATGGAACTCCCTCTGCACGCACGCGCGCGCACACACACACACACACACACACACTCTCCCCCTCTCGTTAAAATAGGAACGTTTCACAGAAACCTAATCAGTTTCAACAAAACATACCAAGGTTTCTCAGGTCCAGGATAAAATTTACGGTTAAAACAAGAACAAAAAGCAGAGAAGCAAGTAGAATGAACCTTGAATTGGAACTCCCTTCCCTCAGGCAACTGTTATTTATTTTTCTCTCCCTTGGCCATGGAAAGAAGCTTTGAATCCCTCCCCACCTCCCACCTCCAAACAAGAATCCTTGTTTTCTGGCCAGCTCTTGTCTTAATTATTTGTTATTTATATTAACCTGGGGCAGCCCAATCAAGGATCCAGAGAATGACTATAGGTCAAAACTGAAAGTCTAGTTCTGCCACTTTAGTCACATTTTATAATGCTTCACCCTGATGAAATCAATAGGATGCCTTGTAGACAAAAGGGCAGCATGAATAGATGCTATTTATATAGTCTAACCAGGCCTAGTACATTATACTTTATTGGTACCATAAATAAATGTTGACATCAACATTAATAATGTTGTCTTGCACCCAACCATTATAGAGTGCATCTTAGTTTCAATCCACATTTCAGCATACTCAAAAGAATGCTGCATGATATCTTCTGAAGTAATAGAAAGTTACACAGATGTGTCTGCAATAAAAAGTATGGTACCCTTTCAATTTTTCCTTAATTTCCCACCCTTCTCTTTACCATTTGATGTCGTTATTAGTATACCAGAAGGAATAACTCTATTACAAATGCAGGGCCCTGGAGAGAGATATGAATTTCAAGCTTCTGAAACAAAGTGAATGAGTCCTTCAGAACTCCTCTTCAAATCAGCACAGCCCCATTAATAATTAAACTGCACTGTGACCTAAAAAAATCATAAGATCATACTTCATTTAAATACCTCTTGTCACATACCAAGCTAGTCCAATGTTCTAAAAGGTTTGAATGCTGAGGCAGAAAGGAGTAGCCTTTCAAGTAAAATTAAATAATGCTAGCTGTACAATGTTAAACATGAAACATCTCTGAGCAGTTAGGAATGATTTTTCCTTTGAATTTCAATCGCTAATGCCAGTGTAATTTATCCCATCATTAGGCAGCTGTTAAATTTGTGGATATTTGACAGGAAAGCAAAAACCAACAGTTGTTCAAGTAAACACCTTCTCTGTTTATGAGAAGATATCCAATCTACACCATATTTAGTGCTTCAGTAATAAAGATAATTGCTGTGCTCTCCTTGTGTGTTCCCAAGAAGTAATATTCTTCTGCCAATAGTTCAATGAAGTCAATTAAAATAAATGGCACCATCAGCCACTGCAGTGTGTAACCGAGGATATTGAGTCATACCTTCTTTAATGAGAGCTTCAGCACAGAGAATAGACTGACAGTACCTACAGCAAGATACACTGACATTGTGTTGTGGAAGTACAGTTTCTCACATATACTGAGGAATGTAAGTACATTTGAAAGTTTAGCTTTTTAGTTTCTTCAGCTTTTAACAGGCAGAATGAGAATGGTCTTTACAGGTAAAGTCTTCCTAGACTTTTTCCATCTGCAATTTTGTACGTCTATTTCCATTTTTCTGACTGGAACAAAAAATACCATTTTTTTTGTCCAATGTGTATCAGGTAGGAATGAAAGAACCAATTGTTCAAAAGGCAAATTTTTAATGTTTTTTTTCTCATTTTAATGACTCAGTAACACTTTTATATAGCAGATACATAATTACTTCTGCATCCTCTTAAACTTTTAAAAAAAGACAGCATCTATGAAAGCAGCACCATTTAATGGTGATCTAACAGACACAAACCAAAGGCTCTGAAATTCAAAACCAATTCAGTTAACTGTCCCTCACCATACCCATTATTCTTCATTTGTTATGCATCTGTACAACTAAAAAGTTTCACCAGAACTGCAAATGTTGCAAGAGATACTGCTTTCATAGAAATTGGTTATTGGGACTGAAAGCACGAAATTGCAGAAAATCTTGAGAGGCAATCTGTTTTCATAAAATTTCTAGCTCAAGAGGTTGAAAGAATTTGGATGAACATGGAGGGGGGCTTATAAGTAGTAATCATAATATCAAGCTTAGGATCAGAGCTGGCTGAAATCTCTCTTCCAAACTATTTTTCATTGATCTATATTGTTTGGCACCTCTTTCTTCTCTGTCTTCTCTGTGCAAGTGAGGAGCCCTCCTGCTGCCACTACTTGAAGGATTGTGCTGTAACATATGCAGATACCAAGAACTTGGAGTGCAAATATAGTATTCAGTAGATTTAAAGCAGCGAGGTGGTCTCACCAATGATCAATATAAAGCTTGTTTTGTTGAAGAAAGCCAATTGCTTTAAAAACTATAAAAAAAACCCTGCTGATAACTTTATTTTTGGCCATTAACCATAGAGACTAACAGCATACATATTCACTGAATACATAAGACAGGATGGCACCTATTTTCCAATTTTCCAGTTACTATTCTCATCAGGGATCTGTATATAGTAGCATTTCATTTTAATCACAGGAAAATGTGTGCATGTGTGTGTGTGGGACAGGTGGGGTAGGGGGGTTAAATCAGAAAACTTTGGATTTTTTTAATCAGAGAAAACAAGGATCCCTGCTCACCATTTTTAGCTTAGCTTAGCTTTGGTATAAATAATTCTGCAAATTTAGAAAAGATTCCAGTATATAAAACATCTCAGAAATATATTCAAATGATAAAGCTAACATATTGATGGTAAAAAAGGAAAAGAAAAAAATCTGTCTTTCTTTCTTTTATACACAACAATATATCAGTTTATTAAGTGTGAGGATGTGTTTAATTCCAGAAGACAGTTTAAATCAATGGCACTAGATAAAACATACAATTTTTGGTATACTATTAACAGTAAGAAGCTCAAAAATGTTACATAGTGCCCTCTGAAAAAAAAATCTAAAACTTTTAAATGTCAGGATACAGAATAACCACACAACGCCTATACAGTGAAACATATGAAAGATTAGGATTTAGAGATGGTCTCTTACAGTGGATAGTATTGGCAGAAGGTAGTCTCTAAGGTGCCACCCTGACTAACTGGTTCAAAGAGGCATAAGATTTCTTAAGCTACACCTTAATTTGTGTGACAAAGTAGTACTGCTGAAGTAGGCTGTTGCCTACAAAAGCTTATAGAATCATAGAAAATAAGGGTTGGAAGTGACCTCAGGAGGTCATCTAGTCCAACCCACTGCTCAAGGCAGGTCTATCCCCAATTAGATCATCCCAGCCAAAGTTTTGTCTAGTTGGCTCTTAAATCCCCTCACTGACCTATCTGGGTAACCTGTTCCAGCGTTTTACTACCCTCCTAATAAGAAAATCCTTCCTAATATCTAACCTAAATTTCCCTTGCTACAGCTTGAGACCATTGCTCCTTGTTTGCTGCCGCTAGCTCAATCCTCTTTCGAACCCTCTTTTAGGTAGTTGAAGGCTGCTAGTAAATCTCTTCTCAGTCTTCCCTTCTCTAGACTAAATAAGCCCAGTTCCCTCAGCCTCTCCTCATAAGTCAGGTGCCCCAGCCCCTGAATTATTTTTGTTGCCCTCTGCTGGATTCTGTCCAATTTGTTCATATCCTTTCTGTAGTGGGGGGCCCAAAACTGAACACAGTACTTCAGATGTGGCCTCACCAGTGCTAAATAGAGGGGAATAATCACTTCCCTTGACCTACTGGCAACACACCTACCAATGCAGCCCAGTATGCCATTATCCTTCTTTGCAACAAGGGCACACTGTTGGCTCATATTCAAATTATTGTCCACTGTAACCCCCAGGTCCTTTATGCAGAGCTGCTGCCCAGCCAGTCAGCCCCCCGCCTGTACTGGTGCATGGGATTGTTCTGTCTTAAATGCAAGACTTTGCACTTGTTCTTGTTGACACTCATATGATTCCTTTTGGCCCAATCCTCCAATTTGTCTAGGTCACTCTGAATCCTAACCCTACCCTCTAGCATATCCACTACTCCTCCAACTTGGTGTCATCTGCAAACTTGCAAATGCTCTATGCCATTTTCCAGGAAGAGGAAGATATTGAACAAATGCAGCCCCAGGGCACTCTACTTGATACCAGCTACCAACTAGACATTGAGTCACTGGTTACTACCCTCTGAGCCCAATTTTCCAGCCAGTTTTCTATCTACCTTACAGTCCATTCATCCAGCCTGTACTTCCTTAGCTTGCCTGTGAGAATGTTGTGGAAGACCATATCAAAAGCCTTGCTAAAATCAAGGTATACCACATCCACTAGTCTTCCCCGCATACACAGAGCCAGCCATCTCATCATAGAAGGCAATCAGGTTGGTCAAGCATGACTTGCCCTTGCTAAATCCATGCTGACTGTTCCTAATCACCTTCTCCAAGTGCTTAGAAATGGATTCCTTGAGGATCTGCTCCATAAATTTTCCAGGGACTGAAGTGCAGGTGACTGGCCTGTAGTTCCCTGGAGCCTCTTTCTTCCTTTTCTTAAAAATGGGCACTATGTTTGCCCTTTTCCAATCATAGGGACCTCTCTTGATCACAATGAGTTTTCAAAGATGATAGCCAGTGGCTGTGCAATCACATCAGCCAACTCCCCCAGCACCCTCAGGTGCATCCCATCCAGCCTCATGGATTTGTATATATCCAGCTTCTCTAAATAGTCCCTAACTTGTTCTTTCACCATTGTTGGCTGCTCACCTCCTCCCCAAACTGTGCTGCCCAGTGCATGAGTCTGGGAGCTGACCTTGCTTGTGAAGACTGAAGTGAAAAAGGTAGTTAGCATTTTAGCCTTTTCTGCATCCTCTGTCACAAGGTTGCCTTCCCCATTTAGTAAGGGACCCACACTTTCCCTGATCCTCCTCTTGCTACTGATATACTTGTAAAAACCCTTCTTGTTACCCTTCATATCCCTTGCTAGCTGCAACTCCAATTGCGCTTTGGCCTTCCTGACTTCATCCCTGCATGCCCTAGTAATGCTCTTATATTCCTCCCAAGTTGTTAGTCCACGTTGCCACTTCTAATAAGCTTCCTTTTTGCGATTTAGTTTACTGAAGAGCTCCCTGCTAAGCCAAGCTGGTCTTCTGCCATACTTGCTAGTCTTCCTACATATCAGGATGGTTTGTTCCTGCACCCTCAGTAAGGTTTCTTTAAAATACAACCAACTCTCCTGGGCTCCTATCCCCTTGGACTTGGACTAGCTACCTAGGGGATCCGGCCCATGAGTTTGCTAAGCAAACCAAAGTCTGCTTTTCTGTAGTCCAGGATTCTTATTCTGCTGCTCTCCATCCTTCTTTTCCTCAGGACCCTGAAATAAATCATCTCATGGTCACTGCTGCTCAAGTTGCCATCCACTACTACATTCCCCACCAATTCTTCCCTGTTTATGAACAGGAGGTCAAGAAGAGCATAGCCCCTAGTTGGCCGCTCCAGCACTTGTACCAGGAGGTTGTCCCCAACACTCTTCAAAAGCTTCCTGGATTGCCTGCGCATTGCTGTATTGTCCTCTCAGCAGATGTCAGGGTGACCGAAGTCCCCCATGAGAACCAGGGCTTGTGATTGGGAAACTTCTGCTAGGTGTTTGAAGAAAGCCTCATCCACCACTTCCTCCTGGTCTGGTAGTCTATAGGAGACCCCCACCACAACATCACCATTGTTACTCTCCCCTCTGACCCTAACCCAGAGACTCTCAACAGGCCTATCTCCAGTTTTATACTGGAGCTCTGAGCAATCATATGGCTCTTTTACATAAAATGCAACCCCTCCTTCTCCTCTCCCCTGCCTGTCTTTCCCAAACAGTTTATATGCAGTCATGTGAGCTCCCACCAACTCTCTGTTATTCCAATCACGTCATAGGTCCATGATTATGCAACAACTTCCAATTCTTCCTGCTTGTTTTCCAGGCTTTATGCATTCATGTACAGGCACCTAAGGTAACTAGTAGTTTGCCCTGATTTCTCAGGAAGTATGAGAACACCTCCCCTTCTGCCCTCTCCTGCTTGCCCTTTCTTCAGGTCACCCACTTCCCCACTTACCTCAGGGCTTTGGTTTCCATTCCCTGGTGAACCTAGTTTAAAGCCCTCCTCACTAGGTTAGCGAGCCTGTTCATGAAGATGTTTTTTCCTGTCTTCATCATGTGGATCTCATCTCTTCCCAGAAATCCTTCTTGAAACAACATCCCATGGTCAAAGAAGCCAAAGCCCTGTGGGTGACACCACCTGCACAGCCAGGTATTGATCTGCAGGATGCATCCATTCCTGCCCAGGCCCTTTTCCTTGACCAGAAGGATCGAACAGAACACGACAGGCTACCTGTCTTAGACCAAGTAGGTTCTGACATTTTTAAACCAGTCTGTGTATGCTGAACTTCTATTGTTGATGGTTTAGACCAGTTTCCAAACACTTAAACCAGTAAATGTTAAACATCTATACCTGGCCTAAGGGTATAAAATTATGCTCATTTGCAACCCTTTCAAAGGGGCAGCAGCTGGTACATTCTAATTATATGAGAAAGAGCCCAGAATAATTCAAATGTAGTAAAACCATTCCAAATTAACCATTACTTCATCCAGATTTAAAGTTGAAGTGGCTGGAGATTTTTTTTTCGGTGGGGGGAGGAAGGTGTGCGGGTGGGTTTGCTACATTTGAATTGTTCTAGGGTTCTCCACACGTAACAGTTAGTTAGAAAGTACCATTGTACTGCCCTTTGGAAACATTCCCCTTTTGAAAGGCTTCAAATGTACATGTATATATTTGTCCACACCCTAAGATATGCTTAGCATGCTTTCCACCTGCCTTCTGCCTAGCACAGCTAAATCTCTCTCAAATAATGGATAGTATTGTGAGTGTGGGACTTGGGGTATGAACCCTGTGGATTAGGAAATCTTGAAGGCTCCTTTTTGTAGTAATTCCCCATGCCCATTAATAAAAAAATGTCTTTCATTCTCATTCAATGGTCTTTTGAACCCTAAAGAATGTTATGGTTTATACTCAGGGTATATACTCAATTAGAAAAGAAGACTGAATAAATCAGCAATTATATTCAGTAAATAATATAAGTAGAAGAATTAAACAGACATAATTCTTACATGCTCATTAACTGAATTATTTTTTTTTCCCTATGATTAACTAGTGTGGCTCTGCTAACCCCATTCAGACAGAGAAACAGATACAGAAGAGTTAAAACAGACTGATTAACAGACTGGCTCAACAGACTCAACTGGAAACAGATTCAAATTTAAAAACAATTTACCAATCCCACTGGGGAACCTGACTGACAGTCTCAATTCTGCAGTTTAAACATACAGTAGACTTACTTAAACGTATAATCAATTTGTAACAGAATTCCAAATTTTAAGTCTATAGAATATTCATAATTGGGGTGGGAGGAGGGGAGTGGGGAGGCTGTGCAGTTAGCACTGCCATATAGGCCTCTGCTGCCCTCAGCATAGCTGTTGCATTATGCCATCTTATATAAATGGAATCAATTACACTGATAAACCAGGAAAAAAGTTTTGACATGTTCCCACCTACAGTTTTATGTTTCATGTTCCTTTAAACAAAGTATTTGTTGGGGAGAAAAATGTTATATTCTCAAACTTCTCTACATTTTGAAGTACCTAAAGCAACATAAATAAAACTTAAAAACAAAGGCCAGACACTTATATGCTTACTATTCTAAATACAGTTTTATGATTAGAAGACCAGCAAACTAAAGTAGTAATGCAATTCCTGTGTAATAACTTAGAGTAAAAAGAACAGTTTCATTCCTAAGTTACGGGTTATAAAGTTTCATAAATATATCTAATGTGAGAGACCAATAAAGTGACAAAACATCTCAGATCACTTCTCTTTTTCAGACGGTTATGATCAGACAGGTATTGTATTCCTCCCTACATGCAGTATGTTCATTTACATATCTCTCCCATTTTGCATAAAAAATATACTGTTTGATGTATCTACTTGAGAGCAGTTAGAGAAAGCTAAGACATTCCTAAATGGCACTCATACCTCCCTGATTGATATGGTTATTGCTTAATTGGTGAGAAACTGCCATTTTATTCTCCTCTAAACTAATTGTTCTTCTGCGACATTCCTAATATGCATTATTCAAGCCCAACTCTCCAAGAAGTAACAAGTAGTAAAAAACTGTAAGTGTAGAGATGAGCTAATATTAGTAATGTTAATATGCCCATCATATAAAGGAGTATGCATATACATTTTATGCAGGCCTTGTTTTAATTTGTTTGTTTGTTGATTTAGTACCTGCTGTAAGCTCAGTATCTGTGAGAGATAATTGAACATGCTTAGGGGAATATTCTCCTTTCAATATGCATGCACATCTCCCATTAGTGTTAATGGAAGTTAAAGCACACTCTGCAAAGGAAGAACACACTCCACAGAGTCTTGCAGAGATTGGGCTATGAATGCTTAGTTTCAGTAAGGAGAGCATATTCTTCATGAAGTGAATTAGCACCAAGAGAGCCTACCTGGAGGCTTTTACACATCGTTGCATCTGTCTCCAGTCAAAAAAAATCTTCTTGATGTATTTCTTATTGCACTTTAAGTCTCTGAAGTCCTCAGAATCAAGTAGAAACAAAATATAAGCTTTTCATTTTTAAGCAAGAAACTGAGGGGATTTTTTTATGATGTGAGGAGGAAACAGCCGGATAGGCTGTCTATAGCTGTTAGCTATGAGGGGATGTATTACACTGTGCAGTTAGTGACATAAAACGAAGATAGTTCAACATCTCTTACCTAAGAAAAGATACACCAATGAAAATCATACTTGATGAGGTATTTTGTCATTTAAGACTTTTTCCCTCTTTTGTGCACTCCTCTCCAAACTTTCAATGTTGAAACTTAGATTTTAAAAAGTAGAACACCTACAATTGTATAAAGGAAATGAAAAGATTATTCCAAATCTTTGGAAACAGAGTCAATATTAGAAAATATTGTATGTGAAATGCTGTATCTTGAGTAGAAGTGACTGAAAAAAATAGTTGTGGTTTGATAGATAATCAAATGAATACAAGCAATGGCTTTGATGATGTTCCAGATCCAAAATGAACAGTAAACAGTAGAGTAAACTGTCTGGTAACTGACACCTTACAAGCCAGCATGCTCTGTGAACCAGCATGCCGGCTTGTAAGGAAAAGTGAAATTAGAAGTGCCCACCATGACACTTCTGGTTTCTTCGAGCCCCCATGGCCTGGGGCAAAGCAGCCTGTGCTGCTGAGCCCCCACAGCCTGGGGGCAAAACAGACTGTGTGGGGCCCACCTCTCTGTCCTGCGGGGCCTGCAGGGCCTGTGGGAGGGGTGGCAATGCCGCAGGAGGGGAGCAGGGATGCCCCAGACATGGCGGGAGAAACGGCAGCCAGGGACGCTCAATTAACCAGCATATTTTGTTATCCAGCATCCCCCATTCCCGGGGGATGCCAAATAACAGAGCTTTTATTGTATATGCCTAAACAGGACTCAGGTGGAATGTAGGTGCCTCTGTTCAACAGTTCAGTGGGTGGGAAACTGGCTGCAAGGTAGGACCCAGAGAGCTCTTATGAACAGACATGCATCATCCTGGCGAGAAGTGGCCAGTGGTGTCCCTCAAGGGTCCGTGCTTGGTCCGGTGCTTTTCAACATCTTTATCAATGATTTGGATGTGGGGGTGAAGAGCTCACTAGCCAAGTTCATGGATGACACCAAGTTAAGGGGGAGTGTGGTCATGCCAGAAAACAGGCTACAGATACAGGCAGACCTGGACAGACTGGAAAAGTGAGTGAATCAGAACCAGATGAGGTTCAGCACTGAGAAGCGTACAGTGCTTCATCTGGGGACAAATAATCCCTAACATACCTACAGGCTCGGTGGCAACAACCATGGTTGAAAGGGACCTGGGGTAGTGACCAACCATCATATGAACATGAGCCATCAGTGCAATGCTATAGCCAGCAAGGCAAACAACACTCTGACATGCACAACTGATGCATCTCATGTAAAACCAAGGAAGTAATTCTTCCACTAAACTCAGCACTAGTACTGGAGTACTGCTGGAGTACTCCAGTACTGCAGCTGGAGTACTGCTTCCAGTTCTGGGTGCTGCACTTCAACAAGGATGTGGAAAAACTTGAGAGGGTCCAGAGAAGATCCACCCATATGATCAGAGGTTTGCAAGGCAGACCATATGAGAAGAGGCTGGGGGACTTGGGCCTCTTCAGCATAAAGAAGAGAAGACTGAGAGGGGACTTGGTAGCAGCTTACTACTACATCAAGGGAATACATCAAGAGCTCAGTGAACAACTGTTCACCAGGACACCCATGGGGAACACCAGGAGTAATGGATACAAATTCCTGGAAGACTGTTTCATGCTGAATCCTAGGAAAAACCCCTTCACAGTCAGGGTGTCTAGACTGTGGAACAAACTCCCTCCAAAGGTGGTGCAATCACGTACCCTAAACTCAGTTAGAATAGGGTTTTCCAACTCCCTCCTGTCTAAGTAAGACCACTGGGGCAATACTCATGGGGCCAAAAATAAAAGCAAACACAAAAGTGTGTTTTTCTAGGTAAACCTAGAAGCCAGGCCTTCTATTTCTTGGTAAGTGTTCTCTTACCACTGGCCTAATGCAAGAAGATAAGTATCATCCCACCACCTATAAGAATTTGTAAGTCAATGGGAGAGGGAGGGTTTTTTCCCTCCCCCTGAACTCAGTGGTGCTGTCAGTTAGGCAGCAGGTGTTCAGTCGCTGTCAGTTAGGCATTCAGGTATTCCTGTATCCCCTGAACAAACTCCAACCCAACATAACTGAAGTGCAATGAGATCTGATGCCAGATCCCAACAATCGCACTTTCTGCCTTCTGACATGTACATGGCAGGAGGAACAATTGCGGGGTCCCGCATCAGATCCCATTGCACCATATTGCCAGTGCAGGGGAAGCCCAATTCAGCAAGTAGCAAGCTTGGCTCACAGCTGTACAAGTGGGCCATACATTCCTGTGGCTGGGAGCCCTGTCAGCTGATCACATCTACCTTTAAGTATTCCATTAGAGGTGTTTTCAATTGAGTAGCCAAAAAGTATAAAAGAGTCAATGACCAGAAGTTGAAGTGAGACAAATTCCAACTAAAACTAAACCCATATTTTTAACAGTAAGAGTATTTACACATTAGTGGAACAAATTACAAAAAAAAAAAAAAAGGGCTGCGCTATTTTCTCTATTACTGGCAGATTTCAAAATCAAGATTGGGAAGTTCAGTGGCCTATGTTATACAGGAGATCTGACTGTAAGAAAACCTTCTGGCTTTATAAACCAAGAATCTCTGATGAAATGATTGATATTTCAAAGGTTTTCTGTATTAGGTTCAGTATGCTTAACAAAGCTTTGCAACATTCTACCTATTCTATCATCAAAACCATTTTTTGTTCCTTCGTTTATTTTTTTCTTTTCGGGAGGGGGTATATGGGAGGAGGAGAGATAAATAAAACATGGTGTTGTTTTGTTTTATTGTTTTATAATCATAATGGAAATGTTTTTTGCTGAGCCAAAACATTGCCATGGCAGTTTTGTGAAACTGATTTAATTGTGCTTAACTATTCCTCCATTGTGAGATCAGTTCTGGCTAATTTTTCCTTGTATTACTGAGCAACCCAGCATGGTTTGGAAAGGCCCTCAAATTCACTCTGACAAATTGTTTTTTAGCATATACCCATGAACCAAGTCCCTCGCGCATTTAAAGGGAGGTACAAAACATGAAGCATTGCCCAGGATACAAAATTCTCATTTTTAACCCTAATGAGTCACTTTGTTATATAGAGTCTTACACCTATAATTTTACAGGATGACATATTGCCTGTCCTCATTCATGCATCCTTCAACATTTCAGGGGAAAGGGGGAAATGTGTGGCACATTGATTTTGAAAAACCAGAGACGGCAGTTCAGCTGCACTTACAAGTCTGGAATAACAGGATCCAGAAGTAATTCCAGATACTCATAGGAAAAGGCACTCAGACATATGATAAATGCCATTTGCCATATGGATACAATTTATGCAGTTTTTTTTTCCCACCTTCATGTTAAACCTGTTGTTTGTCAATATAAAAAAAACCTTCTCTTAAAAATATAGCACAGTCTTGCATTCCCACATCAGTGCACAGAGGTAAAGCAAACATCATGATGAAGTAACTCTCTTCTGTAAATCACTGTAGCTTGGTTGGTCTGCATAAAAATACCTTTTTTTTCATCTAGAATTAGAATTATATTGTATAGTATTATTACTAAATAAACTTTCCATCTACTTATTAGACAATAAAGTTCATTTTTAGCTTTTAGATGCTTAATGGTTCATAAATTCCAGACACGAGCTACACACATGACTTTATTATTATTTTGTAGGGGAAAATAGGTAATTATGCATAGATATTAAGTCTTACAATGTAAGCAGATAGAGAGATTCTTAATTCCTATAGCTTTCTCTTGTACTGCACTGTACAAATGACAGGCATGCCCCTTTTCTATGAACTAGCAGATGTAGTTATCACAGGAGACAGGGCATCTGGGTCAGTCATCTGGTACATTAAAGCAAATCTCATGTTCTTGGAAAACCAAAAAAGTATAATGATTCTGTCTTGCTGAACTGTGACAGTATAAGTATCTGAAAAAAAATCCTTCTGAAGGATACTCTTTAGGTAGACATAGCAACTTTATAATTAAGGCTCTGGATTCACTCCCAAGTGAGAAAAAGGGGATAAAACAACAAAAAACATTGGATAAAATAAAAATGGGATTTTTTTTTATATTACGTAGAGTTTTGAGCATGATTAATGAAAGCAACTAGGTTAATATGCCTTACAATAAATAGCTTTCATGCAACCTCATCGTCTATTATGTTTGCTGGCAGCATGGCTATTAATAGTGCCTAAGCCTTACACTTGTACTTTCAAACGTTTCAGACAAAAATAATAGAAAATTTCCAATTAAAAAGGATAATCTCCCTTCAGAAGAGCAGTAAGCATAGTGAATAATTTAAAAGCTTTAGGGATATAAAGATTTATTATATTTCCCACCAAGCAATAACCTAGAAGCCTTTATTAATGGTTAAGAAATAGAAGATAGAAAATGAATCACGGATTTTTGAAACATGATCTTTTCATAACTTACTTTGTATCATTGTTATAGCTTGAAAAAACATTTACTTACACTGCATGAGAAAACTCATTTTTATGGGGAAAACCATTGATCATAAATTACTTTTCAAAAACTATTTGTCATTTTTTCCTGAATTTGGAAATTCTAAAACCTATTACTTAATACAAATTGCCATATTTTGACATATTAAGGACCTAGATTAGTACACAGATGTTTTCTAGACATTAATACTACCACTTATGGGAAATACAAGCGATTCCTCTTAGGAAACATTGCACACATATAGAAACTTTCCACCTCAATCAATGTATGGAGAGCTAGCGTGAGGTTGTGACACAAACACACAAGACATACAAAGACAGCTTCCCCCATCATACACTTTCCCTTTCAAAGCTCTTTAATTAGGCAGGAAGTCATGATGGTCAGTTTAGAAATAAATTCAGAATGGACTCAAAGACTCAATGCATTAACCTTAGCCAAAAGCAGGTACAGGAACTGAAAGTCTTATTTTTACTCTCTACAGATCTACTTATTTTCCCTTTAATACTGCAATAATTTTTAAAGCCCAGTCCATTTCATGGAGTTGTTCAGATTTTTGTTCCTATTAGCAATTTTCCTTTCACATCTTATTTCATTCTTCAATAATATGTTCTTGTCAGAGCACTTTGCCAACTATGAATAATAGTTTATAACTTTACAAAATGCAATCAACTCCTGCACTATTTACATATTAAAACTATTGAATAATTCTACAAAAATATCGCTTCCCTGCCAGTCATAATTCAGTTTCAACAGAGCATGTACAAAGTTTTCACACAGAAACTCATGTGCATTTCAGTCTATTGTGAGGTAAAATGGGATTATTGAATCAGTCCAATTTACCCACATGCTGATATTCAGATCATCTTCTAGTTGAGATAGCTCCTTGAATTAAGATGCTTAAGCTTCATGTTGTTGAATAAAAATATGCATGCTTTTACTTTGCAGATGCAGACTTTCCTAACAAATCCTTAACGAGCTGCAGAAATCTAAGGGGAAAGGCCCTGTTAAGACATTTAAGACATTTTGTTCTTGAATCTAAAGACAATGTAGTTTCACTAAACAAGGAACCAATGTGGAATTAAAGCAATCTATATTTCATTCTGTTGAAGCTCTGTTTGAATTTGGGGAAGTCGCTTAGGGCATCTGTACACACGGTTGTGCTGCAGCGCCGAGCAGTTTTAAAAGCTCCCGGAGCTGCGGCATATACATTTATATAAACAAAAACATGATGGCGGCATGCTATTGAACTAAAACACATTGAAGGTGTTTTAGGTCAAAAGCACACTGCCGCTATTTTCTCAGTGCTGAGGTACATTTTGTCATTTTTACAAATGCATGCAATGCAGCACCGGGAGCTTTTAAAAATGCCCAGCACTGTGGCGCAAATGTATGTATGTGTATAAATGCCCTTACTTCTCTGTGCAATTTTATTCTTTGTAATATAGGAATAGTAACGAACGTGCAGTTTGGCACAATTCTTTGATCTTTATCTATGGATGAAGAGTCTCTTTGAATTCCCTGACATGAATGAGGAGGAACTGGATTACACAACTGAAGTTGGTTTGGCACAAGTCCAAAGCTCAGACTCATGCCTCTGGAGCCAAAGTAAGCCACCTGAACTCTTCAGCCACCAAAACACAGCATTCTGGTTAAAGTGTCTTCATTTTCTTCACAGCTATTATCAGTGATGCCACAAATAGCTTGCAACTCCCACATGGAGGATTAATCAACCTGAACACAATTTGATGTGCCCTCTAATGACCTTGGGTTGTTTGTTTTGTTTTGTTTTTGGGGGGGGGGGGTTGGCATCTTTTGTAATCAGAAAGAAAAAAGGCAAAAATTTTACTGAAGTAGATTTCTATTTTTTAAATTTACCAGGAAGCATCTGCAGCTGTTTAATTTGAAACCTGTCTGCCAGGCTTTTGAAAGCCACAGAAAGATTTAGCCTTTTAATGACACTTATGTGACTGGATTTACAATATTTACAGGAAGCAATAGGGGAAAATCCCTTCTCAGAAACAAACTGACTTTTGGTTAAGAAATGAAAAACTTGCCAAACTGGGAAAGCCCATGGAGGATTGGTGAAGACCGATAGAAAAATGAAAAGTGGCAAAATGCAAGGAGAGCAGCAATAAACAGATGCTTGTAAAGAAGAGAAGATCAAGAGAACAGCAAAAACCAAAACCCAGTTCTTAATCTACCTTAAAAGGGTAATTAAGTAAAGCCAATGACATGTGTCATGTCCTGCAGGTAAATCTACAATGACAAAACACACAGCCGTGCATTTCATTTCACATTTACTCTCTCACTGACAACAGAGAGATCTCTGTAAATTAGAAATAGGAAGAAATTTGCATAAAAATTATCTTCTTCCCCAACAAGCACAGTGCTGGAAACAGAATCTATTATTCTAACTTGGTCAGAAGAGATGCTGACATGTTCAGACCAGTTAGTTCACTTCTCTTATTCAACAGTCTTGATGACATTATATTCATTATGCCATTGCAATAACAAATTTTTATCTTTAAATAGTTCACAGGAGTCAGAGAATTAAGTTGGAGTGGCCTTTTAATAGAAGTTTGTGGGTATTATGAGCCTTCTGAATCTTATTAGCAGCAACTGGCAGGCAGGTATCACACTTGGAAGCACAATTCATGGGAGGCAAGTGGGATTTTCTGAAATGAAACCAACCGCCTTGTATATAGACTTAGATGTTGTAAAAAACAAACAAACAAACAAAAACCCTGCAAATAAACTCAACACATGTTAATAGATTTTCTATTAAATAGCAGCCCTTACAGAAACAAGTTTACTTAAGCTCAAGAACTGTGTTTATATCATTAGTATTCAAGGACATTACTTATTTCTTAGGGTCTAATCATTTGCACACAAAAATAGATGGAAGTCTTCCTCTAAGAGCCAGTGGATCAGGTTCTTAGCTTAGCTCCCAGTACTGAACCTACATGGCATTGTACAGAATTCATTCATTTGCACGCCATCTGCACAGCTGCAAAGTCCTTTTCCGAGTGTCCTTTTGCAGAATTATCTCCACAGGCTACTGTCTACTGAATAAACCTCAGCAACAAAATCCCAGCAGTTGAGAGAGTTATGCAAATTTAAGATGATAGGGAAGGGGGGGTTCAGGGCATTAATATCTATTCTAGGCATCTAAGAAATAAAGTAGAAGTGTTGTTCTAGCTTTGGTGAAATGGAACAAACAAGTGCAAATTAGCCCACAGGCTTGGTTTGCTGCTCAGCCTCATTTTCTACACCCATAGAAATTGGACCTGAAGGATTCACTCATCAGTCCTGAGCAATCCAAACACACTACACAACAGTGTTCTCACACATGAACTCATATGCATGTACACATCAGTGACTTCCAGAGGGGCAGAAGACAGACACAGAGAATTTGAGCTTTAAGACAAGCAAATCTCCCAATGTAGTCCTGCATCAGGGTATGATTCATAATATCACAGTGCTAGAAGGAAATCTACTAATTGTCTCCAATGGTTACACCTGCCTCTAAACAGTCATTTCATTTACTCATCCGTTGAAGCAATTGTATAGTCAGCCCCTCTGTGTCAGCATGCTTTTACTTCATTGGTTTGGGATTTTGTGTGGGGGGCAGAGGGGGAGGGGGAGGAGCTGGAGCGGGGCCTAAGTATCAAATGTTCTTGAAAACTCCTAACAAAAAATGATTTATGTTGCATTTAAGATTGAACATAGGAGGCAACTGCAGCAGTAAAAGGGGGAATATCCTGTTTTCAATCATCCCTAAGGATAATCATAGAAAATTAGGGTTGGAAAGGACCTCAGGAGTTCATCTAATCCAACCTCCTGCTCAAAGCAGGCCCATCCCCAACTATGTCATCCCTGTAGAGGTGAGCGAAGCGGGTCATATTCGATTCAGTTTCAGCCTGATTCAGGGGACAGTGATTCAATTAGTTGATTTGGATCACTGTCCCAATTCTATTCAGCTGAATCCAAATCTGATGATTCGATGCTGATTCAGAGAATCAGTGATTCAGCCATAGAAAAAGCTTTAAATGTTTTTTCTACATACCCCAAGGTACCAGGCATGGCTCACAAACACTGAAATGATGGGGTGGATGGAGCATCCCACAGGAGGGGGGTGGGGACCCTCTGCGTGCTCAGGGGCTGACCCCGAAGTGGACCAGAAGTGCTTCTGTTCCACTTCCAGGTCTGCTGCTGAGCCCACTGGGGACCCCCTGCCCCCGCCCCATGTTCCCATGGGATGCTCCATCCACTCCACCATCTCATGATTCATGAGCTGCCTGGTACCTTCAAGTATGTAGAAAAAACATTTAAAACTGTGCCGATGTCTGAATCATTGAATCTCTCTGAATCAAGTTGGAGGGTTTCAATTTGATTCAGAGAGATTAAAGGGTCTCCTGGTTCAAACTGGATTTGGAGATTCATCTGCTGAATAGGGCTGGATCTCCACTGAATTGAATCAGTGACTGAAGCTTCACACAGCCCTACTAGCCAGGTCTTAATAACCTCCAAGGATGGAGATTCTACAGCCTCTCAGGGTAACCAGTTTTAGTGGTTTATTACCCTTCTAGTGAGAAAGTCTTTCCTAATATCTAATGTAACTTTGCCTGGTGCAACTTGAGAGCCTTGCTTCTTGTTCTGTCATCTACCGTCACTGAGAACAGTCTAGATCCATCCTCTTTGAACCATCCTTCAGGTAGTTGAAGGTTGCTATTAAATCATCACTCAATCTTCTCTTCTGCAAACTAAACAATCCATATTCCATCAGCCTCTCCTTGTAAGTCACGCGCCTCAGTCCCCTACCAATTTTTGTTGCCCTCCACTGGGCCTTCAAAATCATAAACAGTTTCTGCAATATAAATTCTAACAACAAAAATACTGCTCTGTCTTTTAAGGTTTGTCATTAGTAGGCATACATCAAGCAAGCTGACTGCAGTTTGCTCTTAGTCTGGCTCATAATAGCTTCCTCTGCTGTGTGTAGGTACAAATGTATTAATAAATTTGCCCTTGGCTTTAAATGCATCACTGAGATAAGGTAATTCCCCTGAGAGCTCTATCCTTGCCCACTACCCTGTCATTTTGATATTGGTGCACTCTTGTGCTCCAAATACCATTTTTTTCCAGGGTGCTGTTGTGAACAACTTTCTTTCAAATGATATTTCACCTATTAATAACTCATTGTGTAAGTATTATTCTGAAAGGTGTTGCTTTGGATGTACAGCCTTTCTTAGTTGTCAGCACTTTAAGCTTCCATTCTCATTGAAGTTTAGTGAACTGGAGAGATCTATCAGATTCTTAACTGTACCTCTTTTAGTTTAAGCTTTTTAATCATTTTCAGTCAAGATTTATTCTTCAATGAGGCTGTCCTTGTAAAAGTTCTTAACTATATTCTTTTCAGCTTAGTTATGAATTTTGTACTATGGCATATTGTTTAAAAGTACATTTAAACATTTCTGCAGTAGATACTGCTGTAAACTTTCTGGAGCTACTTTTCCCCCATTCACTCCTATGTTTTACAGACTATAAACTCTTTTTTTCAGAGTTTCATCTTCTCTCCTAGACAAGTAGGGAGAGGCAGCCCATCTCTGATACTTAAATGAACCTTTCATTCTTAAGATTCAACTATCATCAGTCATCTTATTTTCATAAAAATAAAAATGTATCATCGTGTTATGGGTTCATCTTGTGCCTCATGTCTTCAGGCCACAGTATAATGCAAGTTGTCATAACATTTTCATTCATATTACAACATATTAATGTTATGGTCTAGTCGAAACCTCAACTGTTTATTTATTTTGTCAGTGTTAAAACACAGCAGATATTTAATTGCCTTCATCACTAATCTGATATCTGGAGCTTTTTTATCACGTTCCTGGTTCAGGTCTTCTTATACTTCCTACTTCTGGGACCACCCCAAGGAAAGAGATATGACCCACGAATCTTCCAAACTGGCTTACTCAAGCTGGCCATAACAACAACCCCTCCATTGACTCCTCTGCCTTGGTGGATGCATTGAGAGACAGAGTCAGGGCTCTTGTTTCCTACATTCCAAGAAGCCCAAGGAGGACAAGAAAGGAAGTGGTTTGGATCTTATTTTATTGTATGCACTTGTACAGGTACACCAACAGCTATCCTGTACATAATTTATTCTTAGGGTGAAATTAATGGGAAAACTACAATTATTTCTAAAGGGACCATTAGTTTATGAGGTGAAAGTCAAAGGTCTTACCCAGAATTAACCAATGAATGGCATAACTGGCAAGCTAAATTTAAAAACACATTATTGAAGTAATATTATTCTACTCAGATACTAACATCCTTATTTATAGTTTCATGGTAGTGTTTACTGTCATGCACCTTGTTTCAGTTTTCCCTGATCTCCTGTGAATGTTTTACAAGTGATCTAGCACAAATATGAGACAGAACTTACCATTTTTTTCTTTTCGAAAAGCTGTGTTTGCTTGAATCCTCAATTGCATAAAGATTCTGTTTTTGACATTCAGAACACACACTTGTTTCAAATACTCTTTGTGATTAATCTCAGTATACTCTAGTAGATGAATTTAGCCTCATCATGCTTTCTTTTTAACTGTCACATCTTATCTCCTTTATCTGGTATTCAAGTATTTCCTACTGCTGTAAAAGTCTTGCAGTGTTAAGTCCTTGAGCAAAGTTCCAGAGGCCATATAGAAAATTGTTTAATACTTCTACACTCATTTTCCTTCCTCCTTAGGAGACAGGAATGTTGTTCATAGAGTATTTTATGAGTGGGGAATAGGTACTTTTCATTTGCACTTTTGTTTTTAAAGAATGCATGACCTGACCTAGAGAAGACATTTAAATATTTCATTGGCAGTGCCATTAATTTAAAGTTTCCAACAAGTAGGTCTTCTCCATTCAAACTGTAACATTTTTCAGTATAAATGTACTTTAATGTTAAGTAGCAGTCACACATGACATTTTAGCTTGGTTAAAATACAAATGGATGTTTTCTTTGCTGAAGTCTCAAGCAAAACTACATCAAACCACAAGTCTCAGTCAGCTTTAAACCTCAGCAACATAGTTCCTGCACTGAGGTAGTATTTTACTACAAGCCTTTACAGTGGCCAGCCTACTTTCTGATGTTATTTCTCTTCATCCTTGCTCCATATGAATTGCCTTACTGGCTATTTTATAATGGCAGTGGAAAAAATTACTACCTCTTCTTCCAGCACATTTACTCACTGGGAAACAGAATCCATGTTTAATACTTCTCTGCTGTGTTCTTTTTGATGGTCCCACAACATCAGCTACAGTGGGCAAGTCTAGGGAGATAAAATGACCTTATTTTCTGACTCTTTCCTTGTAAGCCTATGGAAGTCAGAGCACAACTAGACCCATATTAGAACAGCTTTGTTTGGTAAAGAATTGTGGGAAAATATATTCCTGACTAAGGAAAGTAAAAACTGTTCCACAATCAGATAGCGGTGGTGCATTTTGTTGGCACTGGATTTATGACCCAGATGCCTTGTTCTGAGCAGACCCAAACCCTCAGACCAACCACGACCTCTCCATTCAATAATAGGCAAATTTTATTGATGCACAGTGATAGTATATAAGAATAATGCAAACAATTCTGTAACTACTACTCCTAGAGCTGTCAAGATATGTCTAGCCAGTATGTGAGCATCACCGTGAGGTTCATTCTTGAATGTCAAATGTCAGCAGCTTGGAGGTTGAAGGCCAAGGCCCACCCTGCCCCAGTGGAGTAGGTGGGACAGGCTGGTGGTGTGCCCTTTGTCCAGGGTGGCCTCGGGTTCCCGTCCAAGTACCTTTTGATGTTCTGAAATCTCTCCTTTGTTATCCTTTCTCCCCCTCTGATGAATCTTCATATCCAGACATTGTTGATTGGTGTCTCTGTGGTCATCATGCTGTCCACATTCTGTTCCATCAGCATATTCCTTTGTTTCATGAATCCATCACATGCACACATCTGGTCTTCTACTAATTTGGGTCTTTTATTAGTTTCTCCTAATCCGGTCCATCTACCAAAACCAGAAATCCCAAGGGTTGTGCAGGTGGGCACTGTGACCTGCTGCTAAAGCTGCAGAGCCCTTTATCATGATGCGTGTGACCAGACTATGGAATAGACACCCAGCGGGGGTGGTGCAGGCACCTTCCATGGAGGTCTTCAAAAGAAGACTGGACACACATCTTGCTGGGGTTATTTGATCCCAGAAGTCTTTCCTACGCAGGGAGGCTGGACCCAATGATCTCATGAAGTCCCTTGCATGTCTTCAATTCCCCAGCCTGTGTGTCTGCTTGCCTGTGTCAGACACAGTAGGCCTTGAAGGAAACTGTCACAAACAGGCTTTTAGAAATCAATTTTACTTTGCTGTTGCCTTGGACCATTTTTCTGATGCAATATCTACTTTACTTACAAGCCAATTGCCAAAAGCAAACTTCTAAATACCATTTTCTATCCATCACATATGTCTGCCCAGTAATTTTTTTCTCCCTAGCACAAGATGAGTGGACCTAGACCATAGTTAAATTATATTTGCCTTTATGAGAAAGTATTCTGTTAACCAAGTTTGTTTGTTTTTTTTGTTAGCAGTTGTTCGCTCAGAAAGCCAGTTAAAATTAAAATCTTGTCAGTTAAAATTAAATGGCTATTTGTCTTCACAGGAACTGTTGTTAATGTGTGCTGTGGACATATATATTTTAGCATGGGTAGTAGCTTCTAGTGTATTTGAGCTGGAGACAAGCTGTACTGCTGGGCCCTGAACATCTTAAGTCTGCAGCTGAGAGCATAAGGTTGAAATGCAGAAGCATCTCAGCCTTCTCCAAATGATCTTACTTGAAATGAATATCCCTTGACTTTCCAGTTTGAAACAAAAAAAGGACTTACAAATTATTTTTTCCTTTGTGCCTGAGGCAAAGTATCCAATGCAAGTGCCTATCACTGGCAAGCATAATTGCCCCGCAAGGAACATGTTGTTTGAAAGCTGGCAACATGATGCTAAAAACATTTCAGGAGATCATACTCATTACTTTTATTCTGTAAAACTAATTACAAGTTGATAAGTGTATGTTAGCTAGCTAGAAAACTTATAGAAAAAGAGGAATGGAGAGTTGTAACTCTTCTTGGACAGTGAAAGAACCAGGGCAACCACAACGTTTTATTCCCTCAGCTGCAAATACAAGAATGTACAGATGGCATGTTTCACTCCAACGGCACTTCTAAAAAGTCTCTGAATACAGTGGGCATGCACATACCATTACACAGTGGATGTGTTGGCTATAAGCTAAAGCATCTCCTGGCTTGGCTAGTGATGCACATGCTCAGTGGGTCAGAAGGGGAGAAGGTTCCAGGGTTTGTGAACTTTTTAATTGTTCTGATGTAATAACCTAGTTTTTACACCTGAGTTGAATCAAGTTGGGTATCCTAGTTTGGGCAGGAAAGCCTGCATCACTTGATACATTTACCTGAGTGAAGGACAGCTGAGTGCTGTGTCCATGAACTTTTCTACCCAGGAGAACTTATACCAACCTCGAGTTCTCCTATACAATATGAGGTTTCATTTCTACCTGGGAGAAATTTTACAATCTTTGCATTCTCCTTTGCTTGAGGAAGGGTGTATGAGCCTGAAAGCTTATAAAGAATGTTTTTTTTTTTTGCAACTATCTAATTGGTCTAATAAAAGATATTGCATCTACCACAATATTTCTGAGTATGTGTGCACGTGGGAGTGTTGTGTGAAAAATCATGAATGTTGTGTGCACAGACATCTGATTCGCTGCCTGGATATGAATGACAGTTATCAATGGAGTACAGGTATAAAAAGAAACAGATCTGGAGGGTCTGTGTTCCCTGCGGGCATGACTGTGAGATTGTGTGCAACTGGTGAGAGTGTGCCTGGAGTGCCTGAGGTTAGAGGGCCCAAAGTAGCTGATAGCTGGCATGGTCCGGTGACAGAGAATCATGGGTATGCAGAGTGAAGGTTCGGGGGACCAAAACCTCGGGGGGGAGGGGATTAGAGGGAAGGGTTAGAGTAGGGGTCCAGGGAACCAAGATCTTTGTGGCATGACAGAAGACTGGATCTGTGGGTCAGTGGTGCTGCTACAGCAACTGCTGGCTGCATATGAGTCTGCATATGCTGTTTAGCACCCTCTCTTGGAAAAGTATTGATTTGTTGTATTGTTGTTGTTTATATTGGATTGGTATTGGATAATTGTTGTTTTAATATAATTGTGGTTACTCCTGTCACATGTCTGTCAGCCATTTAGTAATTAATTCTATTGTATTAGGTTAGAGCTGGGCTGTAAGCTAATGACCTAATGAGAGTTGAGGCACCCACCATTCTTTCACTGGGCTGACCTCTAGGAGGATTAACACCCTCATTTGAATAATTAGAGATCACCGTTCAACAGATGGGTGTACAATCCCTTGAAAAAGAATAAATTGTTTCAGTGATCAAGCTAGGAACAAATAACTAGATAGTTTACTCCACTTTATTTTAGAGAATAAATGTAATTGCATAAAATAAAAGAATCCTGATTCTTCACTATTGAGACTTAAAATGTGATATTTCTCCCCTCCTCCCCTGCCAATATTGATTGCTCACAAAACAATGAGTTATGAATATATTGGAACTGTCAAACTTGTGCTAAGGTGGTCAAGTCATATAAATGTTGCATTTGTACCCTCTTAAGTCATGTGCAATAAAACAGCATGGCACAATTTGTGAATTTTGAATATTAAAAAGGCACACAGTTAATTTCTCCTCTTTGTGAATATTCATGCCTACTTGAGTGCTTGAATGTTCATAGAAATTGAAGACATAAGGGTTGCAGACACAGTTATACTGGGCTTAGCTTTCAAATAAATTTAAATATGACACATACTTGGAATGCAAATCCCTGCATGGAGAGAGAAAGCCCTTTGTATTAATATTCTTATACTTAACTGTTCAAAAATCTTCTAACAGCTTTACTCCAAGACATCCCTAAATATATTTCTAGTTTCCATTTTTGACAAATTAGACTCTCTATCTACAGCCCTGACCACAAAACTCTACTACCCAGAAGTAATGAGGTGGCTGTCCCCACCTATTAATTTCCCTGCATGATGAGTTACTGGCCATTGAATGCTTGCTACCCACCCAAGACCAGCCTCAGAGACCATATGAACTGAACACCGCTAACCACCAGGAGGCTCCAGTCACCTATCCATGCAGCTGTCAGGGAGGACTCATCGGATCATCAGATCCATCCATCACTCACTGAGGAAAGTCCAGACCTCCATGACCCACTACACACATCCATCCTCTTTCTACTACAGCCCCTCAATCCAACAACTCCAGTGCTGTGACTACATGCATTGAGGTTCTTCCCCATAAGTACTGCTCCCTCACTCTTGGCATCAATGGAAGTAGTAACAGCAGTCATCAGAACCCACTGACATCACTTTTTATGCTCAATCTTTGTCACAAGTTCATGATACTGGTCTAGAAAGGTCTGTAAGGTGATGACCAAATATGCCTTAAAGAAAACTGGCTTTGGGCAGTTTATTACATCAGAATCATTTATTATCTTTACTCATGGCAACAAATGTAACAATCTATTTCATACCGTTTACATATGCCTAAAAAGTTTCTTTGTGTTATGCAAATAACATCCGTGTACTATCTATTAAATAAATTTAAAATTATATGTAGTTGTAGCAGTGGATGGGGGTGGAAGCTTTGTGGTGGAAGTCAGCCGTGACCACAAAAAATGCAGTGAAATGTAGAGGAGATGTGCAGCAAATTGCACCAAAATCTCGCCTGCCAAAATTTTACCACTTACTAACAATTTCAACAACCAATGGACAATTTACTCAGTGCTGGCAGAGCCCATGAAACCTATAGACGCCTGACCTAAACCAGGTACGCTAGGATGTGTGCTTTCTCCAGCCACATGCTGGCAGAAGTGGCAGTGCATTCAGCTCTCTTTAAACCCACTTTGAAGGGCAACATGTGGAAAAGCCAGTCCTGCAACTTATCTATTTTGGGACAAGTAACAAAACAATTGGTCCTGCAACAAAATGCAAAATCTATTTATAGCCTAAGGTTAATGAGAGTTTTGTCTCAATAGATCTATTTGCATGGTTCAATGTACCAGTAGTCAAGGAATGTTGTTAGGTTTGTTTCCAACTTATCCACCTGGAATCTTGGTATTTCAGGAGCGTTTTATTTTGTTTGTTTTCTTCATTCTCTAAGTGTCTGTATGAACATCCTTCACAGCTAACCTAAAACTTCTGGGGAGAAAAACTCTCCACCCACTCTGAATGTGCTGCTTTCTTAAAAAAAAAAAAGGTGTGGTCACAGACTCACTCTGGGATCCTTTCAACTGCATGCCCAGGACCAAGATCCCAAGGACATCCTTGGCCATGTCCCAAAAAGCAATCATATTTATTGGCGAGCAGTGCATAAAGAATGGGAGGGAGTGAGCAGGGCTTGTTTCTTGGCAGCAGTCTCAGGATTGCCCCAAAGGAGATTTAGACATATGCTAATAAAACTGTAACATGACAAAACTGAGTTTGTGTATGTGTTACCATCAAGCTCCCTTGACATCCTCATACGCCATCTACAGTCTCGCAAAGTAGATTCTGCCCAGGTGCATGCTAAGATTCTGGATAAAGAGCTCTTTCTGAATGTCCTGGAAGTCTTGCTCACACATACAGAATGGATGGCAGATTGCCTATTTAGATAGCACTACAACAACTGGCATAGAGGCAGTTACTATTAGCAAAACAAAGATCTCTTGCTTTTGTCATTTCATACTTTACCAAGGACTTTTGTTTCCCCCTCTTGTGGGTCCTGACTTTTTATCTCTTGTATTCTCATTCAGTGAAGTGGGGCAACTGAGGCTACTTTTAATACTGGGGAATGCCTGGATAACAAAAAAACAGTACTACCGATTCAAAATACTGCCCCATTCAGTCTACATGACTAACACTGTACTTCAGTAGCGTGGTGCACTTTACCATTCTTGGACCATTGGAAACAGAAATCAGAACAGCTCTGAATTTTTCTAGTTTGTGGCAGGAGCCAGTTAGGGTCAATTAGGGAGAGGTAGAAAATTGTGGTTTTGAACAGCATCCCTCACTGCCCTCTCTTCTGCTGCTCTTCTAAAAGTATTACAAAGGTTTTAACCTTCCAGATGTGCAACATGGATTACTGTTTCCAGGCTGAACCAAACTGTGTGTTAACATTTCTTTGATTTTTCTCAGTTGTATTTATTTGTATGAATAAAACATAAACTATATAAAAAAAACTTACAATAAAATGCCTTTCAAAACTGTTTAGTGTCAGAGCATTCCTACCAGTTATAAAAGTCCTATTGGAAAACTGATGGGTTTTTATTTTTTCCCTCCTTAATACTTTTAAGACATAAAACTACATAGCTAATAATATACCATGCTTTACCCAGACTGTGCCATGGGATGCCATACTTCCTGGACACTCAATGTTCCCAGAAGGACTTACACTACATTACACAGGCCCTGGACACTTGCAAGGGCAGTAGCAAGACTTTTTTATTTTTTTACTGTCAGTAGTTCTTTATATAAAAGTTCCTAAACATAAAGTATTTTTTTCCACAAAACAATGCTCATCAAGCTACTACCAGCAGCTCATTTGCTGCTAGGGGCACAAGCTATAGTGCTCAACCAATAGCTACATTTGTGAGAGGGTTGTACACAGGACTCCACCCCTTCATACTGTTAAACCAGACAAGCAGCAGATCTCTTGGCAGCTGTGTTGCCTGCATAGTTTCTCTAGAAGTGCTTCTTTTCTGCTGACAAGAACAGCTTTCCCGCTTAATACACACAGCCCAATTTGAGGTGAAAAGGTGCATGTTGAAGGGGAAAAAAATATAGTATTGTGGCATGCTATAGAAAAGAACCCTTTTCAGTCAAAAGCTAGCTTTCCATTTCTCCTTATTCATGCATATCTCTTCAGTTTTATGGGTTTTAAGGCATTACACTGTCTTTAAAGCAAACTGGCTTGGGGCAGATTATTGCTTCAGAATCTTTCATTATTCTTATTCATGGCCACAGATGAAAGTTCAACTATTTGAGAGAGAGTCATTTCAAACTGTTTACATATGCCTAAAAGTCCCTTTGTGCTATGCAGATAACATGTTTACTACCTATTAAATACATTTAAAATTCTATGCAGTTGTTGAGAATAAAGAGAGCATTATTCGCAGAATTTTACTTTAAAATATTTCGTCTAATGTAAAAATAAACTGTTGTGCCCCATGAGGGAGAGTGGAACAGAAGCAGTGAAGTCCTTTTAAAATCAGTTCTTTATTGGAGCGGGGGGATGGCAGAGGTGGGACGAAGCCTTATTTACAATAGTTTAGCCATTTAGCATAACTTTCAGAATAGAATAGGGTGGGATCCTGAAGACCACAGACACAGGAGGAAAGAGGAAGTGTCATGTAGTCTATCCCAAAAAAACAAGAGCTGTTCATTAAGTATTCTGTTTACACCCACAGATTGAGGAATGGATCAAGTGGAAAAAAAACCCCATAGGATTTAAAGTAACCAACTAGTAGATGAATCATAACAATATCTGCTGTGAAACATTACAAATATCCAGATGTGAATGCTAGCCACGTAACTCCCATATGTAGTCTTGAACATGGAAACTGGCACATTGTAATTGCATTAGGCTCAGCTAGATCATAACTAATTTGCTGATATGAAGTGGAATAATCTCAGTGGAAGAGACCGAGTCAGACCCACCCTATATTAGCATCCACCTCAACTCTCTTTCACTTTTTGTTCGGAAATTTCCAACTTTTCTGTTTATGGTTTTGTAAGTTGTAGTATGGGGGGGGGGTGTTATATATATTTCTGAGGATGTAAATAATTCTGCCATAGTGAAGTAAAAGAAACCAAAGACCCAAGGCAAAAATACAGTAGAATCAGCAGACAATCTCCTCCATTTGATTTATTTTTTTGAGGCTGACTAGGAGTTTGGGCCTCTTAGGTAAAAGACTTGTGAATTGCGGTGAAAATTCTGAAAAAAGTCCAAACATGCTCTTGAAAATGATTTTTCAGTTTCATCCCAAAGTTATTTTCAAAATAATTATATGCCATAGAGGTATATGGTTAATTTTACAAAGTTCACATGATTAATCTGGCAAAGCTATTAGAATATATTATGGGGACTTCACTTCAGCCCCAAGCATAGAAAAGTGTGCTTCCATAACATGGATAGTATTGTTTGTGCAGAATAGAAAAGTTTTTCACAAGGTATATTAAGTGGAAATACTATGAAATAAGTACTTTTTAAAAGAAATACTATGAAATAAGATCTCCTAGAGCTACTTTCATTCCTATTGTCAACATACCAAAATTACCACTAAACATGAAATAATGATGTGAGACATGTTCTTGAGTGAGAACGTATTTGCCATTGCTGTTTTTCACTTAAATCGTATGATTAAAATCTTACTCAAGTAGAATAATTGAAAACAGTTATTTAGTTCTTAATTACAAATAGCATTGCCTAGGAGTTATTTTGTCAAAACTTTTCTGTTGGAAAAAGACAGTTCAGTAAAATGCAAATGTTGAAAGTTTCTTTGTAAAAGTTTCTCATGTATAGGATGGAAAATTTGGTCATATCAAGATGGAAGAGAGGCACCCATCTTAGAATCACCAGAAGTCTAAATTGCTAGCATGAAGTAGACAGGTTATCCGTTTTCCTGACCTAATATGTATATAAATGGAACAGCTCCAACAGGAAAGATTAAGAGATGGAGTCTTTAGCCCTGTGGTTAGTTCACTTACCTGGACGGGGAGCCATGGTTCCTTTGCCAAGGAAATGAAACTTTTATTCTTTCTGAACTTTTATTCTTTCTCACTACCAACTAAACTATTAACTATTCAAGGGCGGTCCTCTTACTGTTATTGTGGAAGATACTGAAAACCTGTTTCATCTTAGGATTTTTTTAATATCAGTTTTTTTCATGGAATGGAGAAACTTTCCCATCCAGCTCCATTTATGAGGACCTGTAACACCAAAAGAATGTACAGATTTCTTCAGTATCTAAATGCCTAGAATACATTTCCCAGTCTTTTCAATTCACATTCAGAAAAGAATAGGCAGGTCATATTTTTTCAGCTCTAGTAATTGGTGGCATTTGTTCTCTCTCGCTAGAGTGTAAAATGTTTTATGATATATAAGCTGTAACAATTTTTTTCTGAATTTAGAGGTGAAACATAGCAGACTTGACTTGGTCTATACTGTACAAGTCCCTGACCATGTTTGAAAACACTGTTTTTGCTAAACAAGTAACAGTAAGTTTGTTTAACAGTAAGTTTTCACTAGATATGAGGCTGGGTGATAAGCATGGGACAAGGGTAAAGTGCCTCTAGAATTGGATTCATACTGATAAACCTTTGGATCCAGTTTCATGTACTGCGGACTCTGGGGGGATACCTGTAATAGGAATGTAGATTTTTTTCATGTCCCAGTTTAGTCTGCTGCTGTGGCAGCCAACCATGTCATGTACTCCCTTTTAGTAGTATTGCTACTCCAGATCATTCATGCCTATTCCACAAAAAGGTTTAAAAGGTCATATAAATAAGTGCCTGTCTTAATTAACTCATTAGGGATGAGACTGTCTTTTCATATGTATGACATCAAGAACAGCTTGAATTATAAATAATAATAATTGTTGAATTAACATTCCTTCTGCTTCCAGATTCCCTTTAGTTGTATTACTCCAGCTGATCTGAAGTGTTTAAAAATGACCCCGAGCAATTACTGCTTTATGAAAATGCATGTTGTATGTTGCATTCACAAACCTTGAAAAGTCCAAAGCTATGAGAAATAATTTCCATTCCAAGGAACTGAATGCTACCATATGCCCTTAATGGCAAGGAAAATCTCCATAGAGGCTCAAAGCATGATTTAAATACTGTCTAGTACTCATTTTAACTAGCATCTACTACCCTGCAGTTTGAAAATCTCTAATTATGCAATTGCTCCTATTAACATGTGTGTTATCATGATAATTCATGTCCTTGGAAAGAATATATACTTAGCTTCTATTAAGAAAATGCACAGGGTTTGTCCCTCACCCTTCTCCCAACCCCCATTTTCAGTTCCTCGCCTCAGACAACAAAGCATGAAATAAGTGATCAATCTAAGCAATTTGATTGCAGGAAAGAAGAATCGACTTAATCATGTTTTCCTTTGTTTAATACTACAGAACACCTTTGATGAAAACCATGCTCAAATTTAAGGTATTTTTAATGCCATAAACAGCAGTTGAGTTGCAAGGTAGTTAGATTTATTTTGAATTGAAAATAACGCTATAAAATGAGCCAAAATAAATTGGCCTCATTTGCAAAACTTTCACAAGCATAAACTAATACGTCCATTTCTGCATTAAGATCTGTTGGCTTTACCTGGAACACAGGTGTCCAACTTCTAAGTGGCTGGGGGGGCCTTGGGTACCCCATCCACACACCACATGGACCACAGCCCCTTGGGTTACATGCTGGCAGGTTATTTGCCATGTCACACCAGCCCCTTCTCCCCACCCCTTGAAACACACCACACAGCCCCTTATGCAACAGAGAAGTCCTCTCTCCCCACTGGCACTCTGTACAGGTCACTGATGTACCACATGAGCTTCCCCTGCCCCACACTGGCCCCGCTGTGCTATGCAACCCCTGTGGCCCTGATACGCAGATGTGATCACGACACAACCCCCCTGCATGTGTAGATACAATGTGTGGCAAAGTCCTGCCATGCAGCCCCCACCCCTACCCTGCCATGTGATTAGCAACTTGTACTGTACCAGACTAGCTGCACAGAGTCTACAGGTCC
>NW_005842170.1:1877734-1935951 GCF_000455745.1 Alligator sinensis
AGTTTGACCCTTTGAAGACTACATGCATCCTGCAAGCTACCAGTTAGACAGCCTTGACCTAGAGGATGCCTTGTTTTGTAACCTAAATTATAGAAAAGTTGAACAATATTACATTCATCTTGCAAGAAGAATTTTAAACATTTTAATAAACGGGACATAAGATAAGGTAAATGTGTCCATAGTTATGTGACATAAAGTCATCCTGGTTTTAAAGTATAGCAATTAGGATTAGTTTTATGACAAACAGTAAAGTTTTTAATCCATAAATTCTGTCAGTCATTATATTGAGCTGGCTCCTATCCATAGTAGTTAATTACCATTAGAGATCACCTATTAAAAAAAACAAAAAAACACATACACTTAGCCAATGGTTCATATGAACAGTTCTCCTTTAGCCAGTCTCGCCAAAGGGAGGTGAAGCTTAATGGCCTGTAATTGTGGGGTCTTCTTTGGCTCTGTTTATAGGCACCACACTAACAACTATCTAATCCTTAGAAACATTGGCAATATATTTCTGGAAACAGCAAATCTCCATCACTGTTTCTGGTACTCCACATTTTTAGCTGGTATCCTATCAGCAGATTAGAAACATCACTCAGGTTTAATATGGGTGTTCTGTAATGTCATTTAATAACTTAAAAACAACTTCTTTCTGATTTAGAACGTAGTATTAATGTCCACTTGCATCCTACATGGTTGTTCTGCAGTTTCACGTTAAGATAGCTTGCCCATTTATTACAGAAATCCACTGAAAGAACTAAACAATACAGTCAGCATGTAGTATTTTGAATTTTTCAGAACTTAGACACCGATTAAAAATTACATTGTACAGCTGGTACTCACTACATCATCATCTTCAAGTCAATGTATATCTGAAGAAAAATGTACTGAAATATCATCCAAATAAGGCTTCTACTGAGCATGTTGCATTCTTAATAGAAAGCATTTTACTAAGTAACACATTTTCCTCTTAAATACACTACTGAGATGGATTCTAATATAGCCCATCACCACTGTATCCAAGAACCCCTGCTATATCTTAATATACTTTAGATTATGTCCACAAAAAAGGGAACATTATACCCCATAAAGTGAAAACTTTATAGTTACCATGTAAAGCCAGCAAATTACTCAAAAGCATTCAAGATAACAGCATTTTTCAACTCTCAAGAGAACATTTTGCTATTATTGCATATAAGTATTAACAGAATCTTAATAAAGAACAGAATAATGATTCCCTCTTCATAGCATCATCATTTGGTCCTGTAGACATGCAGACAGAGTGACTCCCAGGTTTATTTTTTTCCCCATTGAAAGTTGGAAAAAGAAGACAACACAATTGCATGCTGTTCAGTTATCCTTTAAAGTAAAACAAAGTCATATGTAGGCACTCAGATGAAAATGCAGTAAAAGTATAACAATTTTGGCCATTTTTCTTCAGTCTGAAAGGCTCCTGTGTTTCTGTTTATATATGGCAAAAATCTGCTCCTGTGTCACTGAATTTAATGAGAATTTTGCATGGTTCAGGCTAAAAGAAAACTTCATGAGGAGCCCAAACAAAAATGACAAATCTGAACAGCCATAGAAGGGTGGAGAAATTTGAATGAGGATATGAATTTAGTGACATGGGTCCACTTCTCTACTGCAAACCAAATATGAAACTTTTCTGGCATTCATTTACAAATGTATTGAGCAAAGTATCAAAGCCAGATGCTTCGCTAAAGTAAATCAATACAACTCTATTGACTGCAGTGAATCTCTACTAGTTTATATCACAGTTAAGGATCTACCCCAGAGCATCAAGAATGATGGGTAGAAGAAGTAGCTTGGAAAGCTTTTTCCTTTTCTTGTTGCATCTCAGAACTGATTTCTAATCATAGTTGAAATGTAAGTCTTTTTTTTTTTATTTAAGCCGGACTAAAAGTAGAAAACAGCCTGGCCTGACCTGATCAGGTCCTAGGGCCCCAGGACCACATTGAGGTAGATTCAAGATCCCAGACTGGGCCTGGGGCAGGGTTTAAAGGCCCCATGGGGGCAGTTCTTCAGTTCTGATTCCCTGCACTGCATGGCCCTCTTGGAGTTGCCAGGCATGGAGTTTAAAGTCCAGTATGGGGTAGCCCTTTGGCTCCTCCTTCCAGAAAAATCCAACTCCTTTCCTTCTCTCCTCCTGCCCCTTCCCTCCCCCAAAGGCAGCTCCAGGCTCAGGTACATTGCCAACAAAAGTTAGATGGCATTTGCCAATAACATTTTTAACAACTGATTGTCAGGCATCAACCTTGCAGAGCCCTGGTGCGTGAATGTGCCACACATTCAATTTAAGGTGCAATACAAACCAGCCATAAAAGTGCTCCTCATTATATGTTGAATGCTAGTATGGATGGTTTTTGATTTTATGGTGCCTTATACAGGGTGCAAATGTAGTGCCCTTGCCATATGTGCTTCAATTAATAAATCAATCATGGCATAAACACAATGTGTAGAAGGGCCCTAAATCTTACTAAGAACTTTTAAACAAATTTATAAGAAGTAAACCTGAATTTTACTTTCAGTATGGATCAACAGATTTTTTACCCACTTTAGAAGGAAGGAGGAGTGGCTGCTGGATTGTAATACACATCAGCTATTACAATCCAGCTCTATCAGTATGAAAGGATAATAACATAAGCTGTTAGAATGCAACTGTTATGACTGCATGATCCTGTAGCAATGCGAATTAGATAAACACTGCCCTAACTTTGACTCTGAACAAGGCAGGGTAGAAGTCTGTGCAGTTTTGCTATACTTGTGACATCCATTTATACCGTTTGATAGATTTTAAGCTTCTTGAGGTAAGCAAGAACATTAGCATTACCATTTAAAATAAAGAAAAACAGACAACATCATGAATGCTACAAATTCTAAAAAAGGGAACCAAGGACGTGGTCATTCTTGCAGACTGGTCTCAGCCCCTAGGGGCATCCAGACAAAATCCCTTCTGCATACCCTTACACACAACCAAAACAAGAGTTGAAATTTGTGGCTGAAGCTTGCGCTGGGAACACAGAAACTATGGAAAAGACACCGTTCACCATTCTCACCCCCAACCACTGGTGCTCCATTCTTGGTTATTTATGACAGCTCTAGCACAGTGGATCTTAAGCAGAGTGCCAGGACATCCTGGGATATGTTTACATCCTCTCAAAGGCTCTACATGGTGCCCCACAATGTTAGTGCTGTTAGGTTTACAAGCATGATTCATAAGATAAACCAAAACTTTTAAAATATAAATTCATAGTTGTGGTCTTTTCAAGTTCTTTGCAACAGAAAGATTGCTCTATTATTTTCCTGTAGTCAGAAAAAGAGTGAAAACTAAGAGGTGACATTTTCTGGGGGATGCCCTGAGTTTATCCAGAGTTTATCCACGCCTCAAATCTTAAAAGTTTGAGAACTGCTGCTCTAGCATATTTCTGGAATAACGTATCTTTATACAGAGTCCATTTAGCCATTGGATCTGTTTGAATACAGATCCAGAATTCTTCTAGCTCAGTCCTAAAGACAAGCCAGCCTTTTGTATTTAGGACTGGTGTAGAGCCTGTATCCATGTTATATGAGAGGTACAGAAGCTACCCTAGATTGCCACTCTTCTTACTGAGCTATCTGTCAGACAAAGCTCCCTCGAGTTCTATCCAGATAAAAGTTATGCCAGTGGGTAGAAGAAAATACTTGGGGGAAATAGCCATCATGTCACTACACAAGGCACTCAAAGGTGACTTGTCATACCACTCAAAACAGTAAGAAGCTTAAGAGTCTTGGATTTGCCTAGTGCTAGACAGTCCTGAAAAAGATATCTCTTTCAATTTTTCAGGTGGCCAGAAAGCTTCAGCCTAATCAGTAAGGCCAATCTGCATCCTAAGAACTAACATTTAGTATGAGAGAATACTCTCCAAGGTCTTTTATAATGCCCTGTATTTAAGAGTCTAACTGTAAGCATTCAAATAATTCTTGCTTGTGCACCCACATGTTGGTAGGAGCAGTAGATATCACACTAGTGTTGAAATCACTTGTCACAACTCCCTCTCCCTCTCCTTCTCCCTCTCCCCAAACACCCACTATATTTATTTGAATATCCAATGATCCCCCAATAATTAGCTTCTATATATGGAAGATTTATAAATCTGTTATAATTTATATAGAATCTATTTATTGGAGGTTTAGAATCTAATTATTGGAGGTTTGATTGAATATGTCCCCCTTTGACTGCTACAGCATGGAAAATAAATCTGGGGGAGGGGTCAGGTAGCTTCCTTGCCCTCTGTCCCCAGACTTCTTCCCCCTAAAGCTCCTTCCCCTACTCTTTACTGTCAGACCCTGTTCTCCCTGAGCACATGGAAGTGAGGAACAAATTTGAAAACACTGACTTAGAAGTAAACATATATGCAAGTTACTATGGGTATCCATAGACATTGTTTCTGAAACTGCTGCAACACAGGTACTCCATAGACACACTTTTAAGCAGCACTTTTGTACCTAGTTATATAGAGGACAAACTATGCATGATATTAGTCCAAAGCCAAATGGCTCATTATTTACCATGTAGTTCATTGAACTGGGCTCCAGCAGAGTCAACAGCATTTCAAGCCATGTGACTCCATAGCTCAGCCCTACTCGGTATATGTGTATACTCCAAATAAGCCCTGCAAAGGGTCCATGCGCTAATTAACCCCCCCTCCCCCACACACACCACACACACCCACAATGACTGGAACCAGATGTTCTTATCATAAGTCCTGAGATACTCCAAAAATGTATATGCAGATGAAGCATAGGGTAACCTGGTCTAGCTCTACTTCATGGAGGAAGGGGCCACACTAATCATATGCAAGAGGCTGAGAGAGGGGGTGACAGAAGGATTCTTGTTGAACTGTTTGAGGCCCCATTTTGTGATGTTTTCCAGAAATTTATGGCCAGTGAAGAAACAGAATTCATTGGAAATGGGCACAGTTCAGCAGTGGGAGTGAATATGATATTGAAATGTATGCAACATAGTGGCTAACAATGACTTGAAAGAGTCAGTGCTGAGGGGGATTGCACACAATGGGCATTAACAATATATCTTATTCAGATGGGCTGCACTAATTTATCTTTTTGGTAGGCTCCCATCAGCATTGAAAGCCTAATCTATACCTTAAACGCAGAGAAAGAGATCAACGGAGTGGAGAAGGGAGACCCGAAGCTCAAAACTATGGCAGTGGTGGCAAGTAAGCATGAGATGGAAAAAGAGTTGAAGAGCAGAAATGAAGATCTGGAAACAGGTGGAGAGCGGATGAAGGTGGAGAAGAAAGAAAGAAGATGATAGAAGGAGCAATGGTGGAAACAGCAATGACAAGAGGGACAAGACCAGAAGGAAGACAGGAGCAGAGGAGGCTAGGAGACAGAGCAGCAGGAGAAGGTACGTCGCTGAGAAGCAAAGACAGCAGGAGCACAATGGCAGGACACACCAGCCTCCATGTCCATTGGGAGTGATATGGGGGGGGGGGGGGGGGAGGGAGGGGAGGGAGCGAGGACTTTGGGAGGGAATGGGGGGGGGGGGGAGGAAAGAGACGAGAGACATGGAAGAGGCACTGAGATAAGCTAGAAAGGGAGCAGAGGCTGTGGATAAAGGCAACTTTAACTGGCAATGGGGAGGCAGATGAGACTGACGATGAACAGATATGATTTTGTGGAAAAGTACTGTTTGAGATTTTGGAGGTGCAGGCAGAGTATCTTGCCAGCCTGATTGCTTTCTTGAACCAAAAGACTTGGGAACTGATTTACTAGGATGGAGAAGGGTGTGAGATATTTGGAAGAACTATGTAGAGAAACACGGGAGGTAGGAATTAAGAAGAATAAAATTCATAGCAGGGGAAAAGTAAGGAGCAAGAATGATTATAATTTGAATGTATACAGATTTACTAGAGATGGAAAACAGAAAGATGAATGGAAAAGTATGTTGGTAGAGAAAGTAAGAAATATGGTATCTGGATAGCATTAGTAATGTTACAAACAGACGAGTGGAGCCCAGGTGGAGTGCTGCACCTCCCATCAATGATCCAGATGGGAACAAACCAGGGTTTTATAATGTACCACAGGCAACAAAAACAGTGCAGCAAATGTGGAAAGGTGCGGCACCTGTCCTCACACTGCCCCCTCAGAGTGTGCTATAGATGTTAATGGATGGGGCACAGAGCAGCAGAATGCCAGGAGTCCCTAAAATGCACTCTTTGTAAGGGAGTAGGACACTTGTGCCATATATGCCTCAAAACCTTTGCAAGTATAGTCAGACCCCTTGAGAAACAGCAAAACCTGGAGAAGGAGAGGAGTGGTTGAACAAAGAGGCAGAAACGGTTGAAGAAGCCCCATAGGAGGGAGGAAAACAGAGGAGGGGAGCAAAATTTCTGTGACTGAGGCAGCATAGGAGGAGATAGGAGATGGAGCAGAAGGGCAATAGTAACAGCAAACAGCTCTGGGGTGGTGGTTGGGGGGGGCACGGAGAATGAAGACACCCTACAAACAACAGAAGTGGAGATGTAGCAAGAGAAAGAACCAGAGACACAGGTTGGGAAAAGAATGAAAACGCAAGGGCTGAAGGCCAGGAAGAAGAAACCTGATAATAATGGAGATGAGTTGGAGAAAGAGCCAGAGAGCAGTTTTCTGATGCTGACACCTCTGGGCTCCAGCCTGGAGACCAGAAGGCAGGAAGTGGTGGGGAGGTGGGAATATGAAAGCTTTCTTAAATGCAAAAGTGATCTGGCAGCTTGCAAAGGCTGCAGGAATGCACATGAGGAAGGGGGAAGGGTCAACCACTCCGAACAGTAGCACGGACGAACTTTAAAGGGATAGGTGCACTCATTTTAAAACAAGCATAAATGGCATTGAAAAGAGTTGCACTCAATTTCAGAAGTATATTAACAGGGAAAAGATGGGAACAGATAAAACCAATGTTGAACCAAGTAAGGGCAGACAAACTGCCTACAAGAATGTGTTATACAAAGGGAGAGGGATTATAAACGTTTTGAGAAAAGTTGGAGATGAGGACCATCGTGGTGGTCAGGGACACATGATAACAAAGCTGCCAGGGTAGCAATATTATTCAAGGACCCAGAGCTGAGAGCAAAGCAGGCAGAAGTTATCAGTGGCAGATTGCAATGAATGATACTGTCAATAGGGGAACAGAATTAGAAATGTTCAGTTTATATGCACCACCAGAGAGGGAGGGAAGGAATTCACTGCTTAGAAAATTAGTGCTTTATGTGGTCAGAGGGAGACCATCCATTATGGCAGGAAATTTTACCTATATAATCAATGTGAGCAACAGAACAGAGAAAGGAGGAAATGGAGCTTTAGATGGCTCATCCAGACTGTTAACAAATATAATAAAAGAAGAGTCCCTAAGAGACGTGTGGGCAGGGAAGAAAGTTTTCATTAGAACAGATCCCAGTGGAAAGAAACAATCAAGAACTGACTTTGTGTTTGTATCAAAAGAAATAGAGATAAGGAAGAAAGAAGCCACACATGTGGCTTTTATAGATCACCAGATGCTGAAGGTGGAAATGACTCTTGATAAGAGCCCCACAAGAGGGAAGGGACTGTGGAAGTTAAATGTGCAGCTGTTAAAAGATGAAAAGATATGTCAAGCATACATGGGACAGTATGAGAGGTGGCAAATATTGAATAAATATTTCAGGAGTATCAGAGAATGGTGGATGATGATGAAGAAGAGGATGGGAGAATTCTTCAGGGAGGAAAGTCGAAGTTGCATAGGAAAAAGAATGGAAGAGCTAAGATTGCTGCAAAGAAAGATGGAGGGAGTACTAAAGGAAGCCACAGAAGGAAGACAGGTACAAGAAGAGCTAGAAGAAACAAGGCAAAGTTAAAAACATGTCTTAAAAGAAAAACGAGAGAGAAAATCTTCTTAGCACAAGCACTCTGGGTGGGAGAAGACAAAAGAGTGATCCCAATACTTTTTGGCCAGAGTGAAGGTGGCCAAAGGAGAGCTTAAAGTAGTGCAGGAAGAAGGTGTTCCTAGATGGAAAAGCAAGAGGAGGTGTTGGAGGAGACGAGAAGATTTTACAAAGAGCTATATCAGAAGAAGGAAACAGACAAGAATATGATGAAGGATTTCTTGGAAGAGATTGAAGAGAAAGTAGAGGAGGAGGAAGCAAAGAAGATGGAAGAAAAGATAAGCTTAAAGGAAGTGGAGGAGCATTTAAAAACCTTTAAAAGAGGGAAATCACTAGAAGCAGACAGACTGCCTATGGAATTGTATGAGAAGTTCTGGGTATGGGCAGGGAAGGAGATAGTGGAAGTGTTCAAGGAAATAGCTGAAGCAGGAGAGGCAGGGAAAGATTTTACAAGAGGCATTGTGATTGAAAAACTGGAGACTGATTATGCCCATTAATAAGGACTATACATTAATGGCCAAGATGTTGGCTTTGAGAATGAGGAAAATCCTCCAGAAGATAATATACGAAGACCATGTGTATACAGTATCAGGTCGAAGGATCTCCCAAGTTATCTGAGTGGATCAGAGATGCACTGTCTCACATCTGAGAGAAAGGAAAATAAACATGGTTATTGCAAACCTAGATTTAGGAAAAACATATGACAGAATGAATCTTTATTACATATTTAAGGTGCTAGGAAAAATGGGACTCCCAGAGAACTTTATATATTGGATAAGGTTATTATTAGGGCTGTGCAAAATGTCTGCATTTCATTTCAGTTTCGGATTCAGCGTTTCATGTTGGTGTTTCGTATGGCTGTCCAAAATGGCTGTGTTTTGTTTCATTTCGGATTCAGCATTTTGGAGGGGCAGCGATTAATTTTGGTGTTTCGAATCACTGTTCTGTTTCGTTTCGGCTGAAACTGTTTCGGTGTTTCAGCCATAGGCTATAATGGGGAATCACAAACCTTGCTATACCTTTACTATTGCTTGTCTGATTTGGATGAAACTTGGAGGGATGCTAGACCCTTCTGAGGCTATGAAGCCTGCCAAGCTTCAGGGAGATAGGTACATTTTCCCAGAAACCCCTGCACCTCAAACTGTTCAAAGCAAAACTACTAAACTAGTATCACTCCTCTCTGCCCTGGGAGGAGTCTGGCACAGCCCCTCAGCCCTTCCAGCGGGTGTGGGCCCTTGGATCTATGTGTGGGATGACAGCAGGATGCCAGTGCTGGCTAGGGCCAGCACCAGCACTGGGTTCTTCCTGGCGCTTGACGCAGGCTACGCTGGGTAGACTTGGGTGCTGGCACTGGCCCCAGCTGGTAGCAGCAGCCTGCTGTCATCCACATGCGTGACAGCTGATGAGTGCGGAGCTTTAAAAAAGCCCTGCACTCACTGGCTCTGACAGTGGTAATTGGGGCCTCTGGGTGCTCATGGCAGAGCCCCCCATGCAGCACGGGGCAGCAGGGATCAGCCCTGCCGCCCACACCTGGCACCTATGCCATCGCGCAGGTGCAGCATGGCTCGGCAGAGCACTGCATACTGTCCCAGAGCTAGGGTGGATCCATCTGTCAGCTAGAGCTCCCAGTTTGATTCCCCAGCTCTCTGATAATTCCTCCAGCTCTTCCTGGGGGGCACAGCCCCCAGATCTGCACACAGGGTTTCATCAGGCTGCTGCTGCTGGCTGGGGAAATATCCCAGAGCTGCTTCCATCCCCAGATGGCACCAGCAGCCTGCTGTCATCCCACATCATCCAGGGGTCCACGTCCCCTGGGAAGATCTGGGGGAAGTGATCAGAGAGCTGCGGGAAAGATCAGGGAGCTAGGGAATTGAACCGGGAACTGGGGGAATGTTCAGGGACCTAAAAGTTGCCCCAGTCCCCAATTCGACTCTCCAGCTCCCTGTTCAATTTCCCAGCCCCTGGTTGGATTCCCCAGCACTGGGATTGGAAGGGACCTCAGAGACAGTTCATTGTCACTGGCCAGCTACAGATGTCAAAATCAGAGCAGTCCTTCCCCTCCTCCTCGCCCTCCCTCTTTTCCTGCAAGCCCATCTCTGAAACCACTCTGAAACATCCAAAAAGTTTTGAAAACATCTGAATCATTTTGGGAAATTTCCAAAATGTTTCGGATGGCCCGTTTCATTTCGGAGCTGTTTCAAAGCCCTTTGTTTCATTTCGGATTCAGTGTTCTGACCATCAAAAAGTCTGAATCTGAAACTAAACAAAATGGCCTCTGAAATTTCTCATTGCCCTAGTTATTATATAGAGAAGCAGAGATTCAAGTCCATATTAGTGGACACCTAGGCAGTAGGGCTGTGCAAAGCTTCAGGTGGCGATTTGATTCAGAGAAGATTCAGCCCGATTTAATGGCTGAATCTCCAAATCCAAATCAAATCAGGGGACCATTTATAAGGTCTGAATCAATTCAAAGCTCTCCAAATCTTCAGAAAAGATTCAGAGAGCTTCAGTAATTCAGGCAGTCCCTGCCCACTGCAGTAGGGAGCTGGAGCTAGATTCAGAGCTGGTAAGTACTAGGGGAGGGGGAATGGGAGCTGAAGGAGGGTGGAGTGGACCATGAGGGATCCCTGCCAGGCTCCATCCCCTGCCTGCTCTCCCAGCTCCCCTGACACCCGCCCACTTCCCAAACCCCCATGGCTGCCCTGCCCGTCCCAGCTCCCAGCTCTTTAAAAAAAAGCCCCACTCACTGGGTGCTGCTCAGTCGGGGGACAATCCCACTGCCCCATGCTGTGTGGGGGGCTCTGCCATGACCCCCCTGACTCCTCCCCTCACAATCTCAGTGCCCCTCATAGCTGCCCTGCCTGCCACAGCTCCGGCCCTTTAAGAAAAAAAAAAAAAAACTGAGAAAAGCCCCGGGACTCACAGCTCCTGTAGCAATCTCAGGGATTCAGGGGGCTTGTGCAGAGCCCCCCATGTGGCATGGGGCAACAGGGATCACCCCCACTGGCAGCAATGGTGAGTTTGGGGTTTTTCTTGTTTGTTTGTTTTTTTATTAAGGGCTGGAGCCACTGCAGGTGGGGCAGCCAAGGGGGGGGGGGGGGATTGTGCAGAGCCCCACCATACAGCACAGAGCAGCGAGGGGCAGCAGGGATTGCCTCTCACCCAACAGCAAACGCTGAGCTGGGGATTTTGTTTTTCGAAGTGCCGGGAAACAGGGCAGGTGGGGCAGCCACTGTCGGGCTGGGAGAGTGGGCGGGAGATGGGCCCGGGTTATTCAGAGATTCAGCAGCAGCCAAATCGCCGAATCAGATTCGGCCAAATCGATTTGGAACAGTAATTCGAATCACCGAATCGAATCACCATCCCCTGAATTGGCTGAATCCAAATTTGAAGCAAATACTAGCTGCTTCATACAAGCCTACTAAGCAGGATCTTTAAACTCTATAGAGGGGTGAGTCAAAGGTACCCACTGTCACCACTACTATTTGTATTCAACCTGTGTTCAAGAAAATACAAGGCTATAAGCAGAGTAAAGATACCAGAAAGGGGTGAGGTAAAATGCATACTATTCATGGATGATATAAAGTAGTAGTAGCTAGAGTTAGACTTTCAATCTACCTTTAGAAAGGGTGCTAAAGCATACATCAAAGTATGGAGAAGTAATGGGGGCTAAACTAAATAGATCAAAAAGCACGATAATGGGAGTGGGGAACTGGAGGGACTTGAAGATGGTCCTTGAAATGAGAGAGAGAGAGAGAGAGAGAGAGAAAGAAATCAAAATGCTAGGGATCCCAATGGACCAAAGGGAAAGGTAGTATGTAGAACATAGGAAAAGGTGACAGCAAGGCTATGACAAATACTTTGGTTATGGTCCAGAAGGACACTGTCATTTGCTGGAAAGTGACAGTATTTAAGGCTTTGTTACTGCTGATTATTCTATATACAGGAATTGTATTCCCACTGATGTGGTGGCAGATAGCAGAAGTACAGAGCAAAAGTATACCTGTTCTTCTGGAATGTCAAAAGAGAAAAGCTGGCTACAGCTGAACTGTACAAAGCAAGAGAGATTCGAAAATGGGTCTGCCGGACTTGGAACTGTTTGTCTATGCAAAATAAGTAAGCACAATATGCAAGGCAATAACAGGAGAAGGGAAAGCAGCGTATATCACCCAATTTCACATTACCGAAATTTTGAGGAAATGAGGAGTATATCAGACCTCTTTGAAGAGCCCATGGGCATGGCAACCACTGATTCATTAAATCAGGATGGAAGGATTTATGCAGAGGTATAAAATAGGAAAGATAGGACTGGAAGTCTTTAAGGATCATAATAAATTGATTGAAGTGATTGGGGAGAGAGACAGGATGGCACCAGTGGGAAACTTCATAGAAGGTCAAGTGAAGAAGGTGTGAGGAGTGGTAGGGGGTAAACAACTAAAAGGTAAATATGCTAACCTAGCATGGATGGGTTCAAGAAATACCTTGCTGATGAGAGAAGTGTTTTGTTTTGGGTTTTTTTTTTTTTACAAATTTTATTTAAAAGGTTCCCATCACCATCTCTGCCCTTTTGGCTAAGATCAAATGTAGCAGCATCAAGGGGAGGGTGTCAGGGGTGACTCTGGTCTTCCCAGAACCTGTTCCCTCCAAGAGAACACCCGCCTGTTTTTTTTTTTAGGGCCACACACACATGGTTCCTATCAGTATGTTTGCCTAAAGTGAGCCATATGTTTTATAGTCATGCTCAGTGTTGGCTGCATGTAATCAGCTTTATAGCTGGTTTCCATTACTGAGCGCATGCTTTTGGGGCCAGCAGTTTAATGATAGGCAATGTATTTGTTTCCTTGTAGGCAAATGTAAGATGAGGAGCTTTTTACCCCCAGAGCTGACTGGGGAGAGGGGGAAACCTTGTCTTGTATTGAAGTAAATACATTAAGTAGGACAAAAACAAGGAAGATGATGTCAATATCTTGTTTGTATATTGACATCTTATTTCATCGATAAACACAGCGGATACAATAAGTACTGTCCTCTGTATAATGCAAGATGGGAAAATAGAAGAGAAAGGATGAGACAATGGATCAAAAACACAGGAGAAAACATAATAGGGTTATGCTGAAAAGCTTTGTCCAGTATAAGTTATGCACATCTCTACCCACTGCCCCCAGATTTTATCATCACCTTGCATCTTGTATAGAAAGAATATACAGATCTTATAAAAACTGGCCAAAATACATTGATGCTCATCACTGACTAAAGTCATTTACATTATATACTAGGCCATACACACTAAAGCATCAGTACTAAAATATTACTGTGATGTATCTCAGCTATGAAATTATGAAGTGAATTTAGGCCATTACTTTTAAAATAGGATGTATTGTCCGAATAGATTTTCATTGATCATATTATGAAGACAATTATTATCCTCAGTATTTATATAAATTTTGCATTCAAGTAGACTGAAATTATCATTACATTGATACAGTAGCGCATTCTGTAATAAAGACTAATCTAGATGAATAATACATTGTATGAGACATCTGAAAAAAATGAATTAATGAGAGAATGTGAAAAACATAAAAAATTAAAACTTGGATGATTATCTATTACTTTCCACCAGTCTATTTCACAGAAGTTAAAAAAATTAAAGTGATTTTAAAAGGAAAAGGAATTCAGAACAACTGAAAAAATGTAAGAGGAAGAAATATTGATGAATGACTAGGCTATTGTTCAGTGAACAACAGCTGCCTTCGATTTTATGCAAGTTACATCCTTCTTCAGTGTTCTTTAATTTTGCATCTATCTTGGGGCTTATGCCTTGATTCCATAACTCTCTCTATTTAGGGTTTTATTTTTGTCTTATGCTAATGTCTCGCTCAGCTTCTGGATCAGTGATTCCCTTCAGTTCCAGGTCCATTCCAGGTGCTGCAAAAGCCCAGTTCAAGGGTTTGTGCTGCACAGCAGATATTTTGCTAATATTATTGAAATACAGGAAGATTCTTAAAAGTTGAAGAAACATATGAAAGGGAACTATGTGCAAATAAGAGTTAAGGATTTTTTTTAAAGTCTTTTCCTTTCAAAATGCCAATTTGTTAATACTGAAAGGTTTTGTGAGAAGGCGTCTATTGGTTTTGATATTTCTCTAACAAAAGATTTATTAGAAAATCTTGAATTGTTAAACATTTTGTTTTGACATTTTCAAACAAATACCTCTGTTCTTCTGGCCTGAAAGTGTTTTGTGTTTGAATATTTGAAGAAATGTGAAAGGAGAAGTTTCAGTTGACCTCAACTAGATTTTTTTTTCAGGATTTGTCTTGCAAAAGGATGGACTTCGAATTTTCAAGAGTTCACATGGAGAAAAAGCATACTTCGTGTCCATTCCTATAACTCTATGAGGAAGTGTGTAACATGACAAGGGATGATTAGATTGCAATGATTAGGAATGAATGGCTGCAAAATACTATAATTGGGGTAACATCTCACAGAGGTAAGAATTGGAGGAGTGGATTTATTGTAAAGTTCTGAGGAAGGTTGGTAGTTTCCTGGGGAACACCAGATGACAAAACAACAGATACCTTATAAATGAGATGTCATAGAGAACGTTGGAGGGAAAAGAAGAAAAATGAAGATAGAAAAGTGGACATTTGACATTTTGGGTAAACAGGTGAACTTTTCAGGGTTTAGCTAAATTCGACCCACTCTCTAAAGAATTTAATTTCTGCTACTGCCAAATGAGAATACAATTTCCTTATATCCAACCCAAATTTGGTTGCTTATTTAGAAGCATATATAAAAAGCATATTGCTTTTTTAGATTTGAAGGATTTGTGAACACAAAAGTTCCTTTCTGTGAACAGACAAGTCCCTGATATTAGCCGAAGCTTCTACTCATTATCATAATACCAACAATAAATACTAGCATCTAATAACACTTAAAATAATCTTTTAAAATTTTTATTACTTGGCAAAAGTTATTCATTCCTTGTCTCATACCATAAGGATGCACAACATTTTACATTAATTTAACCAGACATAAACAGTACAACGAGGAAGTGAAACAGCGATGAAGAATTTAATATTAGAAAGCAACATGTAAAGAAACGTATAACGTTAAATGAGTGAAAGAAGCTGAAGTATCAAGCTTAGAAAATATTTTCTCTCAGGGTGGTGTTTGCTTAAAACCGTGCAGAACAATAAGAGAAAACAAATTAAAACTTATTCTGAATCTTAAAAAAACAAAAACAAAATTAAAAATCAGGTTTTTATTCCTTGAAACATCCCAAACTAGAAGATCAAGTCCCCCATGAAAATGGGGATATTGCTGCTATCTGAAGATATCAACATTTTACCATGCTTCCAAAAGGACAAATACATTGCATTTGCAAGTTTTATAGTTCTATTTTCAAATTAACAACCTTGACCATTTTCTGGAATTGGTAGGGATACACAATTAGCCTGCTAGAATCTGAAAGAGCATTTGCCACATTTGGTTTTTTGCCTCAAAATCTTATTTTCATAGAATAAAATTGCTTGGCAATTAGAATTTTTTTTTTTTGTATTTACAAATATGACCACACTATTAATGTAATGATCGTGTTAAATTTCAAACAGTATTTATTACTGATTTTTAAAAAATTCCCTGATGATGACCCTTTTCAACACTTGGGCAAAAGACTTCAGGGAGCATGTGTGAATGTAACTAAATGATTTGTATTTCAAAATACTTACAGTGGAATAGCTACACCAACTGCACACTCCAGAAATTTGAAAACTTTCATTTTACTGTATTATACAAATCTCTTTAGTCCTGGAATTGCAATCTTTCTCTCTGAAAGAAAAAAAAATGTAAAGACATATTAGCAACAAGTATCAGGAAGCTTAAACTCATGCTGCCTTGAATTAACATCCCTTCAATTTTTTTAAACACGTTATATTTAATAGTTTTATGCTGGATCTTTAACGCATTTTATGTTCTACAAGGAAAAAAAAAACCTGTGTGTGTTTGGGAGAGGGGAAAAGGAATGCCAGAGAGAAAAGCCTCTACAACACTTCCCTCCTCTTCTTCCATCCACACTGTAAATGGTAATTACAGAACCCAGATGCCAAGATATGGGAAATATTCTTTCAACAGCAGCCAGTTGTTTGGCAGAACAGGCAGTTACACTGGCGGGCTTGATTTATCTCTGTCTCTGTCATGTGGTTGGACTCTTGATGGGCTTTCTGAGCTGCATTGTCCACCTGCATACTATTTTCCCCTGACTTATCTCTCATTTGAAAGAATTTATGCACGCTCGTTTTCAGCAAACTATGAAAAGAGAGAGCATATCTGCACAGCAGGAACCTGGAAAAGCCAGTAATTAGTTGTAGCGCACTGAGAGTTATTCAGAGAATTCGGTCTAAGGAAACAAGGAAAATAACAAAGACTTACAACAGACACTATTAGAATAACTAGGAAGATTAGTCAACAATGAATTCTGCTTAACTACTACTCTGAGATAAGTTTTATTGAATTTATTTTTTTTTAAATTAGGTTAAGCTAATTCCATGTTGCAATACAAACAAAATCTGGAACAGTCTAATCTTCTTACACTAGGGAACAGAGTCTTTAAATAGTTATTTAATAAGATTAAATATTTTAGGTCATAAATTTAATTTATATAACCATCGTGATTTAATATACTGTACACACACACTGGTCCAAATTTGCTTCTGCCTAGACAATGCCACTCCAACAGTAGAACAAAAGACAGAACCTGTTCCATCGGGTGGTAAGAACATAAGCTATTAAGAGTGTATGAATTATGGGCTTAAGTCAGCATAACAATCATATTCAGGAAAGGCACTTAAACAGATGTTTTCAACAGGATTTCAGTAGTTAGTTAAGTGCTTTCCTGAATCAGGACCTTAACAAAAGTCTATACAGATTCACTTCACTACTGAATTCCAGTTTCAAGTGGGATGAAAGAGCAAGTCAAGCAGATATCCATGACACAAACACACGCATCACAATGAAACAGACCCATCATTTTGCTTTAAGAGGTGAGGTAAAATTCTAGTCATACAGAAACTCCCCTTCGACATTTTCTGAGCAGGATTTTCAAAAGCATTCAGTGTTAAGCTAACTCTGCTTCTATTGAAGTCAATGGCCATGTTTTCATTGGTCCAACTCTGCCATATCACCCTTAGTGTCCAGCGACTTCTGTTTAAGATTACCATATAATTAATTAAGATTATAATCAATATAAGGTTATCATATAATCAATCCCACCCACTGAAAAAAAAAGAAACAACTGAGCTAACAGACAGGTTTCTTATTTTTGCTATATTAAAACATTGTAAATTGTGTATGTTCATATGGCACTAAGGTAGCAGGCTACATAAAGCCCGTTCCACAAACCCAAAAGGGAGCTATGCATGTAAAACGTTATGAAAGTTGGCAACATATACCTCCAGGCATGGAAAATTAAATCTTTTATTCCATAAATTAGATTGTGTTTCAATACAACAACGAGAAGAGACCTGAATAAACTGAAGAGCTATTTCGAATGGAGACATCTTCCCTGTCTCCATATAAACTACAGAGATGACAGCAGAAAAGCTATTAGCTCACTTGTTCTTTAGCTTAAGTTTTCATTTTATTTTCTGTGTTGTCTACAAATAGGGTCTGAATAAGGAATCAACATGAGCAATAAAATGGTTCTTTGGGATGTTAGCAGGCGGACAGCATTTTACACATTTCCTCTCAGAATAGCTGTAAAATGAACGGCAAGATTTCCAGAGTGAGAAAGGACTCAGAATAGCCTAGTTTTGCCAGTAGTATAAAAAGTGTCAACAACAGAAAAATAGCAGATAGAACCTGAACTTTTGTCTGCTGCTTTCCCTTCAACTAGTGGCCAGACATTTAGGACAAGTGGCACATTCTCAAACCACATAGAAAGAAAGGAAAAAAGAAAAACCACACAAACAAATGAACAAAACCCAACACACACTCACTTCTGGCAGCTCAAAACACAAGCAGACAGGTTGAATCCCTACTGTGCAGTGAATCTGCTGCTCGGTGATCTTTTGCTCATGTCTGAAGTTCTAAGAAGATTGTAAAAAGAAACCAATCAGCTAAGAGGGCCCCGTGTGGTTATCTTCACGGAAACAGCCAAAGTGAATGTGCCAACCCACTATAGACATACACTACAGTGGAAACCAACACACCCAATCTCCTTACAAGGCTGGTTGCAGCTCTTACAGACTCCTTGTCATCTATTCCTCTCTATCTAGTACTACCTGGATTTAATTAGAAATATTAGGAGTCATAAATGTACTGACAGAAAACAGAAAAAGAGATTTTACCTGGAATAAAAGGACAAGAACAGAAGATAGACAACCTGGAAAGTTTAAAACATAGAGGTGAACTGGAAAAACTTTTGTTTTTCCAACTTCAGTACTCATGAGGCTTATGGGCATTACAGTGATTAATCTATATAAAAATCAACATTGCTAGACAAAAGCTGGAGTGGGGCAAACATGTGAAAGAAGGACAAGATTATTTAAGAAAAGAATGAGATGCCTCCAGAGACACAGACAAATTCTGGTACTCATGGGAAAGAAAAAAGAAAAGATTTTAAATAAAGATGGGCAGAAAATGGTTCTCTTATTTTAAAGAATGTTTTGAGATTGAAAATATTCCCATTTCCCATTTCTGGGATGAAAGGTAAGATTTTAAAAGTGACAAAACCAAGCCAAACAGAGTAACAGCCCCACCTTATGATAGCTAGCAGTCTTATAGCTAGTAAAATAACCTAAGAAGTTGAAGACCCAGGTTCAAGTCTTTGAACTGGACTTGGTTTTCCTACCTCTCTGCTGAGTTACTTACTCAAGTTCTGCAACATATGCCCCAAAGTTATTTATCTTCTGTTAGTAATTTCTAAATCCCATACCATCCACCAGACTAAGTGGGTCTCAATAAGATTCCCCAAGTCTTTTCCATGGAGCTGGATAAATGATGAGACCAGGTAGAAAAAAAAATACTGCTAAAAATGTAGAAGTACATGGAGTGGGTTAGGCTAAGTGTCAGAAGTGTGATGGGGCTGAAGCTCTAGGTTAAAATAGGGAAGCTGCGAGTGCAGCACTGGTCTCCAGTTTGTCTGATGTGAGAGGGGAGGATCCTCAATGAATTCCCTTCTTCCAGAGTGCCTGGTTTCAGCTTTTCATGTTTGTTTGTAGACCATCTCTGAGAAGACTGGCTGCTTGTCCTGTGTCCTGAGTGGTGGCAGGGAGAGGAAAGGATGGGTGAGAAAAGTGTGCTTAACAGTGACTGTGGGGATATGCAAAGTTCAGGCTCTACTTTCTAGAATTGCCTGCTGTTGTGGAAGACTGAGAGACTGATCTCAAGACACAGAAAGTGCTCTGTATGTTGTACCTGTCTGAAAAATAGCACTCCAGGCAGGTAACTAGATTCCTGTTATGCCTACTGCCTTATTGTATGCCATGTAGACAGAAGGTGCACTCTATGATACAGAGATTCAGATGATACCTGGCAAACCTAGGCAGGATATATGAAAATAGGAGTTTTGCTGGGAGAAAACATTACAGAATACAAAAAAAAGAAGACACAGCGCTTGGAAGTTCTTCCTGAACAGTTCCATGCACAACAGTAACTTCACTGATGCTTTGTCCCTGTCACGCAGGGAAAGCTTTAAAGAAATGCATGACATGCATTAAAGGGAATAAAGAAGGAGGCTGGCGACAGTACTAATATAAATTGTTTTTACTGTGCATTTAACTTAGGGATATCTAAATGATGTAGAAATACTTCTCCACAAAATCTTTCAGAGCGCCTTTCATCTAACATGTTTCAAATGGGAACTTTTTGTAAAATACTTATTTTCTTCTTCTGTGCTTTTATATCCATCGTGCTCAGAGAACAAAGAAACATGGAAGAAAAGGGGAGAAAAGGGTGAGGAGGGAGGGGGGAAGAGAAAAAGATACCTGGGGGAAAAAAAACCTTACTTGCACGTTTACCATGAAAATGTTTTAAAATTCTTATTATATCTACATATAAAATTGCTATATCTATCTATATCTACATATAAAATAGATAGATAGATAGATAGATAGATAGATAGATAGATAGATAGATAGATAATTTTTTCCCCCCTGGTTGTAGGTATCTGGGAGGAAGAAGGGATGATTTTCTAATTCAGTTTCTGGAGAAACATCTGACTAACTTCAGTAATAATCTTCATTTCTAACAGTTGTTGGGTTTCACTCTCTTGGTATACTATCAATTCTATATTCACTCTGGACATTTTTTCCACTTTGTTCTCTGGATAAGAGGTTAATTAATAAAGACTGTGGCGAGAAGAGAGGAAATGTGAGTTTCAGCAAAAAGAAGTCATTCTTGGACACAATATGTTGACAATCATGACAATGACACTATTCCAATCACCTTGTTTGATTAAATCAGCAAGGCCAAAGTGCAACTGGAGCTGCAGATAGCAAGGGACATGACAAGTAATAAGAGGTGTTTCTATAACTACGTCAGTAACAAAAGAAAGATCAGGGAAAGCGTGGGTGCCTTCCTGAAAGGGAGAGGCAACCTAGTGACAGGTGATGTTGAGAAGGCTGAACAATGCCTTTTTTACTTTAGCCTTCACAGGGAAGGTCAGCTCCCAGACTACTGCACCTGGCAGCACAGTCTAGGGAGGACGTGAGCAGCCAAGAATGGCGAAAGAACTGGTTAGGGATGATTTAGAAAAGCTGGATGTGTACAAGACCATGGGGCTGGACACGATGCACCCAAGGTAAAAGGGGTGGATGTGATGTAGCTTGATTTTAACAAGCTTTTTTTATGTGTACAGTCTGCCACAAAATTCTCACCAGCAAGTTAAGGAAATATGGGTTGGATGAATGGACTGTAATGTGTACAGAAAACTGGCTGGATCATTAGGTTCAATGGGTAGTAATCAATGGCATGATGCCTAGTTGGCAGCTGGTATCACATGGAGTGCCCGGGGGTCGGTCCTGGGGCCAGTTTTGTTCAGTATCTTAATAAATGATCTGGAAGATGGGATGAAATGCAACCTCAGAAAGTTTGCAGATGACACCAAGCTGCAGGGAAGAGTAGGTAGGCTGGAGGGTAGGACTAGGATTCAGAGGTACCTTGGCAAATTGGAGGATTGGTCCCAAAAGAATCTCATGAGTTTCAGTAAGGACAAGTGCAAAGTCCTGCACTTATAACGGAAAAAACCCATGCCCCAGTACAGGCTGGGGGCAGACTGACTAAGCAGCTGCTCTGAAGAAGAGAACCTGGGGGTTACAGTGGACAATAAGCTGAATATGAGCCAACAGTGTTCCATTGTTACAAAGAAAGCCAAGAGCATACTGGGCTGAATTCATTGGAGTGTTGACAGTAAATTGAGGGAAGTGATTATTCCCCTTTATTTGGCACTGGTGAGGCCACATCTGGAGTACTGTGTCCAGTCTTGGGCCTACCACTACAGAAAGGATGTAGACAAACTGGAGAGAGTACAGCAAAGGGCAACAAAATGATGAGGGGGCTGGGGGACATGACTTCTGAGGACAGACTGAGGGAATTGGGCTTATTTAGTCTGGAGAAGAGAAGGCTGAGGGGGAAGCTTAATAGCAGACTTCAGCTACATGAAGAGTGATTCCAAAGAGGATGCAGTTAGACTATCCTCAGTGGTGGCAGATGACAGAACAAGGAACAATGGTCTCAAGTTGCAGCAAGGGGAGTTTAGTTTGGATATTAGGAAAAACTCTCACTGGGAGGGTGGTAAAGCACTGCAACAGGTTACCCAGAGAGGTTGTGGAGTGTCCCATCTTTAGAGGTTTTTAAAAGCCAAGTGGACAAAGCGTTGGCTGCGATAATATAGTTGGGGATGGTCCTGCTTTGAGTAAGGGGTTGGACTAGATGACTTCCTGAGGTTCCTTCCATCCCTAATTTTTATATTTATATATTTACTCAAATTCAAGATGAGTTCTTTCCCCTCCCCACCCTCAGTCAGCGGAGAGGATTTGAAAACTGGGCTCAGGACTGAAGCTGCAGCTGAGCCACCACCTGCCCTGGGCCAAAATAGCTTGTTTGGGTGAGGGAAGGGGCACAAGGCTAAGAGAAGTTGTGGGGGAGGGGGCTGCATCCTGCCCACCCATCCCTTCTCCCCTGTGCCTGTGCCTGTCTACCCATACCTTTGTACCTCCTGCTACCCTTTGCAGCCTGTCCCCATACTCCCTACACCCCACAACCCAGCAACCCGCTTCCCCCTCTTACTTTCTGCTCCACTTCTGGTCCTTCCAGCCACAACCCAGCTTGGCTGGGAGCTGCCACTGCTTCTCCCTGGCTGAGCTGGGATAGGGCTGCAGCTACCACTAACCACAGCAGAGGGTAAAGGGGAGGGGAGATGGGAAGGGGAAGGAGAAGGCAGGTACAGGCATGAGGAGCCAGCTGTAGTGGGGCATGTGGCAGGGAGCACATGGTGAAGAGCAAGGGTCTGGACTCTAACCCTCAACTACTGCTTTCCCAACCACAGCAGGGAGGGGGGGTGGGGGGGGGAGAGTTTAAGATGATCCCCCCAATAATTTTAACTTTTCATGTATAGAATCTAAGAATTTTCTAATTTTCTATGTATATAATCTAATTAGGGGGGGTTGTATTAAAATTCCAGTCATGAATTTGGGTGCATACAGTACTATTTAAATTTGGGTTTCCTATTAACATCATTATAAAAACAAAAAAAATATTTGAACAATAAAATACAATTTATAATTTCACCGCAGGGAAAAGTAATCCTGCAGTGATAACTATTTTGTATCGGAGTGATTCATGATTCTTTTCATAAATCTTATCACTGATATTTCACTGCATTGAAACAGCCACATAAAGGTTTGAAACAAACATCTAAACACATCTGAACAATTCTCGTTATTTTATATCCATTTTTCCACACAGGCTAGCATAGCATTTCCATTAAGCTTTAACTGTAGTATTAAAGGACATTTCGCTGTATTTAAATGATGTCTATTTTCATTTAAATTAGCTGCTGAATAACGAGTCCTCTACTAACATTATGCTTTGTGTGCAACTGCTAGAAGACACACTTCAAAAGAAACAAATGAAAGAACCTGAAAATTGCTACAGCAGAGTAAAGAGTTTTTTTGAAAAAATCATAGAGGCCAATGACTTTTCATCAAAAACATGATAAGAAGCCAGCCCATACGTACAGTGCAGAGAAAATGGCATAGACAACAAATCTCACTTTATTCTTTATGTGGATACAGTTTATAAAATCATGTGCAAATCTCATAATTTTGAAAATGCTCCTTTCTAAGAAAATCATAAAACCATGGTGATTCATTCATCCTTCAGATATACTGTACACATCTATTCCACTATGTACAGGCACAACTAGCCTACCAGGCTTTCTGTATCAGTACCCTTCAGGGCAGTAAGAGTCCTCTTTTTCCTGTTGTTTTCAATCCATGCTTTAAGGAGCGTGGCTTTCCTAGCTGTTATGTTATCCAATATATTTTAAACTATTCGTGGAATGTCATGCTTGTTTAAAATTTAGTTTACAGATATAGAATGTTAGGTGTCTGTTAGGGCTGTGCAAAGCTTTGGGTGCTGATTCAATTCAAAGGAGATTTGGCCTGATCCAAATGGAATCAGGAGACAAATAGACCCCTCCATCTCCACCTCCACCTCCAGTTGAAGTTCTGGTTGAATTTCACCCCCCACCTTTTGCCTTTGGTCACCCCATCCACGGCCCCACCAAGTTACAGGACCTCCTGGTCAACCTCCTACTGGCCCTGAGCAAGTGGGCCCTGTACTTGATCAGGAAAGCAGCTCTGGTTGGGAAGGTGCCTGGAGACTGTGGGGCTGCTTTTTCTCTCCTTTGTTCATGCACATTGCCAGGCAGAGCACCAGTGGGGAGCACCCACCGGTTCCTTGGATGCCTTTGAGGACCGGTGTGTGCAGCCCAGGGGTCTCTGCTCAGTGTCCCCCTCCTGTGAACTTCTTTTCACATTTTGAACCTTTATTCCCCACGTCACTCCTACCCTTTTCTTCCTTAGTTGTCCCACCAAAAAACAACACACACACAAAAACAATTTAGTTGTATCTTTCATACTTTGGCCCTACACAGTAGTGGGGGCTATTAGGTAACTAGTTGGGCCTTAAGGCCTATGAATTCCAGAAGATACAAACAGACAGGAGACCAATAAAAAGGTCCAAATTGATTTGAAAGTCTCTGAATCAATTCGGAAATGATTCAGAGAGCTTAGAAGATTTGAGCAGCCCCCACTTGCCACCATAGGGAGCTGGAGACCCGGACGCCATGACAATAAGTAGGGGGGGAGACACTGAAGGAGGGGGAGGGAACCATGGGGGGACCCTCACCAGGCCCAAGCCCCCACTCACTGGCTGCTGCCAGATGTGTGGGCTGGGACAGTGGGCAGGGGATGACAGAGCTCCCTACGCAGTTCAGGGCATTGGGATCGCCCCCTGCCTGGCAGCAGCTGGTGAGTGCCGGGCTTTATTTTTTTAAAGAGCCGGGAGACTGGGGTTGAGCTGGGCAGCCATTGATGGGGCTGAAAGAGCAGGCAGGGGATGGGGCCTGTTTGATTCAGAGATTTGGTGGTGGCCAAATCTCTAAATCAGATTTGGATGAATTGATTTGGAACTGTGATTTGAATCACCAAATCAAATCACTATCCCCAGAATCAGCTGAATCTGAATCCAAAGTGAATACTAGCCACTTTGCACAGGCCTAGTGTCTCTAAACAGCTAAAGATAAGCTATGTCTAATTTTGTTATTCATATGTTTGCAGGAATTTTGATGTTTAATATGCATGTAGTTTTGTACCGTTGTGTAATATCCAGTCAAAAAGGATGGATGAGACTTCAGGAGAGACAAAGGTTACTCACACTTAGAGGATCAAAGCCTAGATCAAAATAAATACTGAGAATTTACATTTGCGTAGCTATGCATGTTGGGTGCTAATGTAAGGTGCCAAGGCCAAAACCCAGAGAGAGGAATTGTTTTTTAAGGGAAATAATCCAAATAGTAATTGACTAGAACTGAAAGATTGGACTTGTAATCAAGGGCTGCCTATACACGTGGTCATTGGCATTCTAATTAGAACATGTCAGAGCATGCTCAATTAATCAAGTCTGCTCTGCATTCTAATTAGAATGCTGCACAGTTGGTGCAGTATCAGGTTTACTAAGCCCCTCACATTTAAAAATGGTCACAGGGCACTTTAAATCTCAAGGAATGAGGCTTAGATAAAGCATCCCATGGCCATTTTTAAGAGTGTGGGGGCTTAATACATATGATGCAGCATTTTAATTAGAGTGGCTACCTAGCAACCATCATAATTAAAATGCATGCCCCCTTCTGTCTCCCCCCCACAACTTCCAAACATATGTATAAGCAGCCACTATGTCTGAAAAGATGCAAGTATTCCTTCTGTCATAAATGGGCCATTAAAGATGTGTGATGGGTCAAATGGCTATAAATTATTAGAGTAATTATTCCAAGAGTTCTATAGAAAAATGGAATTGGCCAGATAAGGACAAGTACTTAAGCCTTGCCAGGAGAGCAAGGGCTTATCCAAAGTACTTTAGTTTCCCAGCAACTTCACCAGGCAAGGCAACTAAGAGTCTGGAAGAAGACTTTGGCTTGGAGAGAAGGGGAGTTCATTCTTAGACCTTACGGCTAAGATGCAAGAATAAAGTAAAATCATCATTCAATATTTTTCTTCTGTTTGTTTGTTTGTTTGTCTCTCTGTATCTCAACATATGGCTATTGATTTCTTATGACTGCTTTTGTTTTTATATAAAAGATATCAGAAATGTATTATCATACTTATTGTCAGTCCAAGGAAAGGGGTGTGAACAGACAAGGGTGTGATGCTTCCAGCTGGCAGAATCCCCTCTGCTAAAAGCTGAGAAAACCTGGGTGAGATGGGCAAGGTGGAGGTACCACAGACCAAGTACATCTCCACTGGTTCTCAGTGGTCAAGGAGCAGGCAGCAAAAAGTGGTTTGGGACGGAAGGGCACCCTGAAGGTGAGAGCACCCCTGAAGTGTGATTCAAAGGTCTGCCTGGCCACATCCAGAGTCTGGATGTCTCACACTATTGTCCCCTCAGTTCTTTCAAAATGGACTCAAGGAAGCCATACAGACTCAAGATGACACACGATGCCTTGAAATCCCACTGAAAATGCATTGCCTGCCCATTTTTCAGTATGTTCTGCATCCTGGAAATGAAGTAATGTCATGCACATAGGACACAAAACCTGGCAGTGGCACTGGATGTGAACCCAGGACTGCTCAAAAACCAGAAATACTCTCTCATTTTGGAGATAATATGAGCTAAATGGCAGGAGTGAGTGGGTTTTTGTCTTGGTGGCAATCCTGGGCATATACAGAGGCAGAAAAGAAATCCATGAACTCCAAAACTGAGGATAAGTACTGGATCAGAAAAATCAGTGAGTGTTACAGATCCAGAACAGCAGTACAGAAAATATAACATTTTTTCCTGGCTGTTCCAGTCTACCTGACTTTGTCAGCCAACAGTAGTTTTGGAAAATACTGTTGAAAATCCAGATTATTAGTAGGACAGGTGATGATGCCTTTGCAAAAGCTTGCGTGAACATTCAAATTATGGCTCTGCAAGTGTTTAATATTGGCACAGTTCTATAGACTGACATGGGAGTAGCATGAACTCTACTGATGTGACTTAGAAGTCCATGAGGAGATGGAATTTCAGCAGCTCAACAAAAACAGATCACTGTTCAGGAATTATACAGTTCACATCCATATGGAAACTGACTGTTGATTCTCTCTGCACATGCTATGAACACACAAGGTGACACATGAAAGGCTTTCTTTCTCCCCAGGTATAAAAGGAGAACCCAATAAACAAGAATATAGAGTTTCATCATCCTATGAGACTTAAGGAAGAAGGTAGGAAGATGAATGGTGAAGATCCCAAACAATTTTTTTTTTAATTTTTAGGGCATAAGATCATGCCCTTATAAGAAACTGGGCAGTGGGGGAAGGCCAAGAAGTGTTAAGGAGGAAGAGAGGGCTGCAAAAATTGCTACTAGTAAAGCTTGGTCAAAAAAAAGTGTGCTAGAGAGTAAATTGGCATTGGCTTGAATATCAGAGCTACTAAGATGAAGTTCAACCCCCTCAGATGGAATACTAGGTCTCTAGTGGATTGAGTCTAATTAAAAATCTACTTACTATTTGATTAGAAAATACTGAGCATCCTTGAAATGGATGGCTGATTTCACATTCCAAGTGAATTTTAAGGGGTTCTTCCTGCATGTGAAAGATATAGGAAACTAAAAAACACTCAAACCTAGGCGTCACAGGTGCAATACACTCATTTACCACACCCAGTCTAAGTTCATAGCCCAGTCATGGTCAGGGGGATGGAAATAACACAGCTCCAGGGCTGGGGCAAGTATCTGGGCTTTCCCCACCCCAGGATTGTGCTGTTAATGTGTACAGGCATTAAAATGTGTGTGCACCTACCCCAAAGTCTTCCAAACATTGTTCTTTTATTTCCAACAAGATTCACCCACAGTAGACCAAGAAACCTGTTACAGCACAAATACATATCATCACATCAACAGTTTTATACCATTTCCCACTTGGGCTTCTGATTGAGGGCATCCCCTCCATCAACCACATTTGGTTCTGAGATCCAACTACATCCCTTCTTCCACTCAGTCAGCTACAAGACAGCTTAATTTTTTACTCTCCGTACACAGATTAGATTCCAAGAAGACCATAATATGGCCTATTGTTCTTGTACAGCTTGGAAGCAACTCTTCAACCTCGGCCATTATTACATGTCAGCTAAAAAAATGCTCACCGTCTAATCTACCTTCTTTATGAACCTGGGAGAAACTAGTTACTGCAGATAGGTTTCAGTGGCTTTTGCACTTCCCATACTTTGGGAAATTTTATGCAGTCATAGAAATCTTCAGCATAGTTAGTGAAAGCCCTGTAGTCTAGAAGTTCCAGCACGTGATGAAGTTGACCACCATCTCTCAGGGCCTCATTCCATATTGCATTTTGAGCTGCTCAAATGGTGATTGGTGTTAATGCTAGCTCAAGTTTAAAGCAGTCTTATCTTAAGAACCTTCTCAGACTGTCCCCTATCTTCATGGCAGTGACTTGCCACTAGAGGGCTGGTGAGCAGGGATCTGATAGTTACATCTGTGAGCTGCCACTACAGAGCTGGTAAGACGGGACAGGCTGCTACCCCTGCTCTAGATGTGGGTCTGAGAGAGAGAGAGAGAGAGAGAGAGAGAGAGGTTGGTGGGGGGGGGAGGGAGAAAACATGGAGCTAGGAGGTGGACAGTTAATGGGATGGTTGGGTGTAATGAAATAGAAGCTGGAAAGGACGTCAACGACTGAAGGATAAATTAAATTAAAACTAAATTAAATGAAAATTAAATTAAAGTAAATAAAATAAAAGTAAAATAAAAAAGTCTTCATGTTTTAATAAACTGCAATTTGGGATTTGCATGGGGGGTGGGGGCTAGCCATACTTCCCAGGGGGGCTGGGAGGTTAGAGTGGTGAGGGAAGGTGCTTTTGTGGGAGCTACTACTCTTCCCTGAGAAGGAAGCCCCAGCTTATGGGGGTACAATCTGGCTCCTTACTTTGTCATTCCCCCACTCCTCCCCCCCCCCCCCCCAAAACACACAACAGCTAGACCTGTCCATGCTCAGCAACCTAGCTAGCTGGCATGTACTCTTCAGGTTGTTTGCATGGGGTCGCACCTCTGGGGGTAGGAAGGTCATACCTGGGGTGCCAGCCCCACCCCATGAGCAGTAGAGTTCAAGGAGTGGAAAGTTTGTCCAGACAGAACAGGAGGGTGGAGGAGGGGGTACTGCATCTTGGAATGGCGTAACTGTAAGCTGCCTGAGGTATACTTAAAACTGGTTACAGGTTTTAATGTGTGGACAATCCAGGGGTTAAGAGCTACAGGAGCTGACTAAAATTAATGTTTAACAAGGTCCTGTAGTGTGTCTCTAAATATCTGCAAATTTGGGAGGGTCAGATCTCCAACCTTTTCCATGGAGGGAAAGAATCTAACCTACCGAGAAAGAATTCAGAGAGAACTTTTTTCTTTCTTCTTGTGGCATTTTTGTTAGGAGAAGAGAGAGTCCAATCAACCAACAAATGGGATTTATGCTGTGCATCTCTGTCATCATACCTTATCTCTACTTCTTGAGAAACAATGATCATTCTCCTCAGGAACAGAATCTGCCCTGATTCATTTAAAAGACATTTCTCCAGATCCTAAGCAGAGTTCTCAAAATTATGCTTTGCTTTGATTAAAACATCAGAGAAGAAAGGCATCATGTAAAACACAGCCAATGAAAAAATAAAATTTAAATATATAATTTAAAAAGGGATCCCAAGCCAGCTAAATATTGCATTTTTTTAAGTACTACAATAAGACAATTTAAGACTGCTTTATAATCCACTACTGAAATTCTGATGTTTAATAAGTGCCACAATGAATAGGATTTTGATCAGTTTGGGGTATTTTACTAAATAAAGATTGAAATCTTAATTCCCTGCATGCCACAGATTTATCTGGATATAGAGCTGCATTTCTTAAATTATACCTGCAGCTCTTGACTATGATGTCTATCAGTTTGTCTTATGAAATGTATGGGTTTTTTTAATGCTGAGTCAGGAGGTAAATAATGTTCAAAGATGCAGGATTTTTTTATAAGAAATTCAAATATTTGTTAAATCACCTCTTGATGGTAAAATTCTACATCATAAGTTAAAGCTGACACTACACTTAATTTTTTTATCCTTCAAAATAAAAAAATACTTGCTCACTGATGACTCTGACCCCTGCCTCTTCTTTTTCTTTTCAAAAAAGAAACATTAGTAGCAATTCAAACATAAGTTTAGAAAAGTCACTAAAAAGTCACCAATTTAATGTTGTTCATACTGTTCAAAGTCTTTATATCCAGTCTATAATGGAAGTAAGGAAAAGAATTAGGATAGTGAAGGTGAGATATAGGAAAAAAATAGCTTTAAGAACAGTAATCAGTTTGCTTGTTTTGTGGGAAACAGGCACTGCAGACAAGGAATTCAACTCAAACACTTTTGGATGTAGACCACATGGTGTAGTAACTATTGTGCATACAGGCTCTCTAATATAGCACGTACCCTGATGAGATCAACTTCAGTCTACTGGAAGTTGTTCACTTTGTTCTCAATCATTAATGTCCATTAGAGAAATAACCCTAGAGGGGATTTTTCTAAGAGTTGGATTTTCACATCACAGTAAACATCTTCCAAATTAGCCATTTTATTTAAAAGTTCTATTTGAATATACCCAGGTACAGAGGAAACCTATTGAATCCAGCAGTCTTGCCAGAGATACTGAAAGAAACCTTTCAAGGAAAAATTAAAAGAAAATGCAACTACAAAAAGTATTGCCAACTATAAAACACCTTTTGTCTAATACATCCCCCTGCCATGAGCAACAGGAAAATAAATTTTCACTCAGCTTCAGTAGTGGCAACACACTAAAAGTTACAGCTCTTAAAAAATATGTTAAAAGTTTTATTCAATTTGTGTAGTATATCCTAACCAGATTGGTGAGAAGATATTATGCAACGTCTATAGACCAAACTCCTTCTTTTGACAAATGTTGAATAAATCTCTTGGAAAGGTGAGAGATCACGAGGATTATTCTATTTAACTACTATATATTTATATATAACTTGTGGGAAATAGATTTCTGTCAGGAATTAATTCTGAAATATATTAAAGTGATACCATGCAGAAAATAAATATTGCATTTTTTTTATTATTATTTAACAAAGCTGTAATAAAGGAGGTACCTGAGCCAACAAAAAAGTCTCTAAGCAACCAGTCTCTCTCTCTGAGCAACATTCATGGTATGTTTCTGTCATGACCCAATGATTGTGTGTGTACTTCGGCACTGCAGAATTATTTCCTGCCACATGGAGCTTTCTTTGCATGGTGCAATTCTCAGCTGCAGAGAGAAACTCCGCTGCAAAGCAGTTCCCGCCACACGTATGCAAATTTGTTCCCCATTATTGGCTGTTTCTAAATTATTCCCACGTGGCGGCTAGCGATTGGCTTGCTAGCCGTATAAGAGGCTTGAGCAGTTTCCGCCCAAGTTGGAGATCTCCGACAATCTCAGGAGGATCCTGAGAATCCCGATTCCGAGAATTCCAGGAGAAATCCGAGAGAATTCCGGCAAGGAGTCCACGATTATCTCGTGGATTTCTACGTATATCTTGGACCAAATGATGGTTTGATCAGCCATCAAGAGTCTCTCCCCGTCACCAGACGATCCCTGATGTACCCCTGCCCTGCGCGCTCGTTGAGAGTCACAGCACGGACTCTCGTATCGGTTTAGAGAGCTCTCATTGTTCAAGTTTTCTTCTTTTCTTCTATCTACAACTGTAACCAAGCAAGTTTTCCTGCCTGCACCGCAACCATCTATGGTGTAAGTAAAATAATCTTTAATCAACCTCTACGCGTCAGTGCCTAATTCTAGTCCACCGTGCCGACTTCCCCGGCCCACATGCCTGGGCTGCTGGCCACAGCCCCTCGGCCCCGACAGTTTCCAAGTAAAAAACTGGACAATCTGCAAACATAATTAAGAAGCATCCAACAAGGTCTGCTGTACACACACAAGCATGCAAACAACAACATTCCTCCCACCAACCCTGGTTAATCAGGTTAAAAACACTCAAATCTGATATATGCTAAGAATAAAATAGAATGTATAACATTTACTCTAAACAGAAAAAACCAGGAGATATAAAATTATAATTATTATAGCAATACAATAGGACTAAGAATACAACTTGAATTTGAAAAGCTTCATACAGAAACTCTTGTTAGAGACCCAAAACACAGACCTGAAACATTTTCCATGCAATGAAATTTAACTTTATTCCACAGGAAGAGAGAAAGAGAAAAAAAAAAGACTTAAATTTTTAGGACTTACTTTCATTAAACTGAATATTAAAAATGGCAAAAGTACTTGTAAATTATGCACTAATAATGGATTTACAACAAAGAGAAAGGTCATTCAATATTTTAAATACTGAGTCTAACCTAATCCAAAGGGGATATTCTAGCACCTTTAGACAATAATGGATTAATTGTCTTATGAAATTCCTTTCTAAAACGTGTCCTCACATTCTGCTCAAAATGGGACCGAACATGTTTTAGAGAAAGGAAAGCAGTTTCAAAAGCTGAAATGTATGATGCAAGGCAGAGAGGTGGGGAAGCTTTCTGCCTATTGTTTTAGGACTACAATTAGATAAATATGAAATGCATGCAATGTCTCCTCAACATCTGACAGGACCACCTCAACTAGAAACTGGCAGCTCCTATACATGGGCAGTGAGGCTGCTTTAACATGCTATAATTCCAGTGATTAATCAAGTCTGCTGGAGCATGGAAATTAATGTGTCCCAGCAGCCTCCAGAATCGCATGTATCAGCATCTTGCACTGAAAAATGACAGCATGGGTGCTTTAAACTAAAGCTCTTTCCACGAGCTTTAGTTCAAAGCACCCGACCACCTTTTTTCAGCATGGGGATGCTGATACATGTGACACTGGGTGCTCTGAAAGCGGTGCTAATTAAAGCACCTCCCCGCCCCCATGTCTCCCTGCACATGTATAAATGCTCTGGGATTTTAATGCAACCCCCCCCCCCCAAACCCCACAAAAAAACAGAATATTGATTAATATTATAAACATCTACTTGTGTAGCAAAACCCCCAGTTTTTCCTCTTTTTTTAAAATTTATTTTAAAATGCATATATTTTTGCATGTATAATTATTAGGTTTGTATTAATTTTTACTGTTGTATATTGTATTATCATCATTTTTGTATTGATTTTTATGGTTTCATATGGATATTGTATTGTTTAGGCCTGTGTTTGTAAGTGAACCAAAGTCATGTCAAGTTTCCATTTTATATGTCAAGCCTCCATCTTGTGTCCTCTGCCTGGGCATCCCATGTTGCAACTGTATGAGTCACGTACCCCTCCCATGTAAATTGGTTCCCCAATGAATGAGTGTGATTGGGAATGATTGAAATACAATGGTAGCAGGCCTCTACTGAATGGCCTGTAATGACTGAGCCATCACCTCGCATTGATTCACCCAGGAACCACGGACCTCACCCAGGAACAGAGACAAGACCAGCATTTGAAAGACAAAGGACCCTGCAGAACCAGCAACTCTCACCATTACAGACACCCGAAACTGCACATCCCTGCAAGGAGCACACATGCTCAGTACACCAGCGGCAGACCCTTGCCTGGGCATGCCTCCTGTCATTAGGGTCACACACAGTCTGCCCCTATAAAAAGGGGCAGTGAAGACAGACCCAGTGGGAACGCCATTTCCATCTGGACCAGCACCATTCCACACCACATATCTACCCAGAGACCCTGCCAGTGACCCCGCTCTGGACAACACCTACTGGACAAGGATCCCTTCCAGCCTGGATAGGTAGATATTACCTGTACACCACCTCCTACAATTTGGACTCTCTCTTTCTCTCTCCTCCTGGACTTCAGTGGACTTCAGCCCCTGTGCCAAGCCTCTTTAAACCCTGCTGCTAGTGTGTGTGCATGCGTGCATGCATGCACGTGCGCACAAGGGAACCAATTTGTTATTGTGTCACCATCTCCCCTGTTCAATAAAACTAGTCATTTGCAACCCTGAGATGAGTCATGTTTTACTGAATCCCAGTCCCTTCCCTATCTTAAATTCCGGCCTCATTCTCTCTCTCCCTGTCTCTCAGCTCCAGTTCCCACCCTCTCTGCTAGTTTCCTGATCTCCTCTCAATTCCATCTCCCCTTTTCTGCCACCTCTCAGCCTCTCCTTGCTTTCCTGCTGTCCCTGCTGCTTTTCCTGTGGTTTTCTGTTGTCAGTCTCTCCGTTTTCAGGTTTCCCCTGCACTTTCTGTAATCCTCCCTGCCCCACCCCCCCACCCAGCTTCCCAGCTCCACTTAGCTGTCTTGCAGTTCACTCCAGCAACTGCAGCCTTATTCCAGCGTCCAGCACCTACTATTTCTCTAGCTGCCCCGGAGCCATCCTCTGGCTCCCCACACCCAGAGCCCCTCTTTAACACCCACACTTCCCCTTAGTCCTATTTTTCCCTCTCCCCATCTACCTTTTCAGCTTCCCTGTAGCTCTAGCTCAGGTCCCAGACTCTGTTCCGGCATGCTTCCCTGTTCTGCAGGCTTTGGGCGTTGTCTTTTAATCAATTAAGATCATTTAACCTAAAATTACCCCTGAGCCTCAGTTCTTCAGTCCAGGCCCCTGTAGTCTACCAGTTCTAATCTTGGTCCTGGTGACTTTCATTTCCAGTAATGTTAACTCCTTACACTTCTACTTTCTTACCTTAACCTTTCCCCAAGTATCCCAAGTACACCAAGCACATGCATACATACATACACATCACAACACCCAACTTAGGAACTCACCTGTGTGCATGTGTAGGTGGGTAGTATGTGTGTGAATTAGTGAATACACATATATATACACACATATAGATATCATTGTGTGTGGGGGGGGTATATGAATTAGTAATCCATGTATGTGCATTGGATGTGCAGGTGTTGGTAACTGGTAACTGATTCTGTCTAAAAGTGGTGTGTGTAGCGTGTATGGGCTTAAATTGGTGATAGGTGTGCATGAACCTAGACTGGTTATTTTGAACGTGTGTGTATCTGAGTTGCTAGTGTGAGTATATATAAAATGGCATTGTGTGCGTGATATACAAATTAGTGATCGGTGTCTAACTTTTGGGGTGTATAGTGTATGTCCTTGAAATGGTGATAAGAATGCATGTGCCTAGGATGGTTTGGCTGTGTATGTGCCTGAGCTGGTAGAGACAGAGACAGAGAGAGAGAGTGTGCGCGTGCGCCTAATTGATTTGTGTGTGTTTTGTATATGTGCAATTGTGTCACACCCTCCTGTCTAACAGCGCAATATTGAGATCCTGAGAGTTGGCCTGATCCCCCAGAGCAACACTTGTTAATCCTTTGGTAATTCTAGGGACTAAAATAATGAACCAGGTTGAACAAAGGAGCAACGTACTTAGTATGCTGCCTAGGAGCCTGTCAATAATTAGGAGAAAACACTTGCAACAGTTTCCAACTGGAGATGCAGGCTGTGGTGGTTCTGCCAGTGGTCTAGCATTTTATTTTAACTGCTTCTTACTGAGATTGCTTGGTATGAGGCTCCTTGCTGTATAGTCTGACTCTCGTCTGCCATGCCCTGATTTTTCTATACTGTTATTAGTTGGGAGGTGTTACTCACTTTCTACTGAAGTCAGAACCCAGCAGCCTACATGGGGATTTTCTTGGGGCAACAACCTCCCTTGTATCCCTTTCAAGCATCGCCCAAAGATTAAGTCATAAATTGAAATCACAGTCTTATATAGATTAAACAATTTTCTTTATTATTCATTTCTCCATTTTTTTTTTTAATTTGCAGGATTTGTTTTTACATCTACAATCAACTCAGGCTCTCTTACTCCTGAGTCTCTCTAGAGTCTCTGAAAGTCCAAACGAAATTAAAAAAACAACAATACCAACTTTCACTGTAACCTGAATAACAGCTTCTTTCCACACAGCGTGGCTGTCTTGGCTGGAGTTCCTTTGCCGCTAGCATTACTGTATATAGAAGCATCTACTTCACCGGTGACTCCCAGCTTAACAGGACCCAAGTGAGCTCTCCTCCCTGCTCAAAACTGGTCCTAGGGGATTCCACCCCCTGCCCAGTGTTCTCAAACTTTCTTTCAGATATCTCCCACCCTTGCTTTCACAGCGTCATGCCCCTCCCCTCTTGAGGGTCTTCTATCGTAATGGAGCAGCTGCTCTAGAAGTGTCACTCTGCTTCCATCGTCTCTTCTCTCCTCCACGCCATCTCATTCCTCATGGTGAGCATCTGATCCATTGCCCATTTCTCTCCACACCGGCCTAAGGATTCGTCAAGGACAGAGGAACTATAAAGGAATCTGCTTTCGTGTCCCTACTTCCTAAAAAATACAGAACTGCCCTATGGCGATTCAACCAATTAGCAAAAGTCTTCCTCTGCAGCACAGACTGCTAAGCATTGTTGACCAACACTAGCTCCTGGCTACCCATTTGCCTCCCTTGTATACACAGGGAAAGAAAACTTGCACTGGTGCACATGTCTAACAGAAGATATTCTATGGCTGCAGAGGTGGAAGGAAGAGTTGCCTCTTTGAAAGGAAAATAAGTTCACATGTCAAGTTCTCATTAAGTTGTTTTTTTTGGGGGGGTTGTTTTTTGTTTATTGGGTTTGGTTTGGTTTTTAAGAGTATACATACATAGCTGGGAAGTTAATCCAACAAACAGGAAGCAACATGAAGGGACTGGTCAAAATTAAGTTTTCAGATTTACATGTTTCTATCATATTGAATGTAATAGTTTGAATGCTTGTAATAGTTGCTCATTAGCCAATTTAGAAAAAGGTGAGGTTCATCTTCTTATCTGGGTTCATTGTTTTACCTGGCCTTACAACGAAGGTGCTTAAAGTCTTGGCTCCTCAATCTTATCTCTAGAGGCCTTTAACAAGTTATCCTAAGGACCAGAGAAAAATGACCCTTAAGCAAACATTCTGAGAGATCAAAACCCTAGAAGCCTTTTGAAAGGGGGTTGTAAAAGAAAGGTCACCACAGTGGTAAGGAAAATCTTCCAAAGCAAAATTTAAGATAAACTAAATAGTCAGAAGACAAATTATGTTGCGGAAGACAAACTGACCACCTAACAAAAAACCTGTTGAGTAAGATCTGAGCCCAAATTTGGGAGTAGTGACAGGTTTGGGCAGAAGGGGCCCAAGACGGCAACTCACCCAATAAAAACTGTAACCTACAGTCCCAATATGGAGGTAACCTCACCTGCAGAACAACAAAGGAAGAATTGCAAGCATAGGCCGGATCAGACTGATCACCTCAACCACCCTCTCTGTGAACACGAATCTATTAGTTCACACAGAAGGCGCAGAGCGCCCGAGTGGGACCGAAGGAAGGGGACTTAGTCCTATCAGTATTGAGGCCAACCCATTAAACTGTACTACTGAGGAATGAAACCATATTTAGGTGTTTGGCTTCTCAGAATTCTTGGATTGTAAGTATAATATAGTAATAACTTTTCTGGTTCAAATTATATAGTTAGTTGTAATTGTAATTGTTTTAAAGAAGTGCATTTAGAGTATTGTTCCATATATATATATATATTAGTTATCGTGTTTTTGATGTTTACGTTATTTCTTAAAATAAAATTGTATTGTATAAATTAAGTGTGAAATCATTGTGAAATCGTACAATTAGCTGAAAATTCCCCCAGCCAGTGCATCAAATGAATCAGTAAGTTGTGTGGGATCTTCTCTATTCCATAACCCACTAGAGACAGTTTCATCACTTTCACAAGGACTTTGTTAGAGGCCCAATACCCAGGGAAGCTGTGCACCTCAGGCAGCTGCAATGCATGGGGCAGCACAGGCTAGAGTTGTACAGTTGGCAATGACAAAGACAGCTGCCACTGCAACAGGGCCCATTTTTGTGCCATCCCCAACAAAGACAGTACCTGAGGTTGCTGCCCTGGCCCCCTTTCGATCACTACTGCATGTGCCACTTCTTATTGACAAACACGGGCTGCTTGAAAGGGCTCATCTGTAAAAGTAAATCTCCATCATCTATAACATTCACATGAATGAAAGCCTCTGCCACTGCCTGACCACCTGCCCAACCGCTACCACCACCTCTGTCACTGCCACCACACAGAATGCAGTTGTTTACTCTCTGTTAGGGCGTGATATAAATTAATCTTTATTTCAGATCTTGCCCCTTTTACAGAAAAAAAAAAAAATCACATCCAATGAACTCCTCAATTATTTTAAAGCAGATTGCAAAAAGATACACTAAGTTGGCAACAGTGCAAGGAAACCAAGAATCCACATTATCTAGTACTGACCTAAAACAGTAGCTTTTGGAAGGATGTGTCAGCTAATCTTAATTTTGATCAGACACTATTTTAATGAGGCATATATTTCAGTTGGATTTTTTTGTGTGTGTTAAGAAGCTTGAACCAACAACTGAAGCTGCTATTTCTCCAACATACCTTTGCAACCAAGTACAGAAGATTTCTTAAATAGATCAAAATCTGGTACAATGCCCAGGCTTGAAAGACTGACATTAAAATAAATTAGCAAGTGAAAAGAAATTTGGACCGTAGAAAATTATGGATCAAGTTTTTTGGAAGCAGGTGCCTTAAATCAGTCTTTTAATTCTATATCTAGATATCTAAATAGCCACTTTGCAAAAGTACAGGCACAACTCCAATAACTTCAGGATTAGGGCTCCCCTCACACCCTTTTGGGAAGGGGGGGCGGGGTTGGAAGGTGGAGGGACTGGAAAGAAGAGGGAAAAGTATTAATCTAAAATGTGATGAAAGGTATATGGGAAAGTTACTACAGACATATGAATTTGCAATAATTTTATCCAAATAAATCATATAATATTCCTCCAAAAGATCTAATAGGGCTATCACTGGGAAGTGAAACTCTACAGGGTTGCCTTTGTTTTTCCCCTAGCCAGTCCCAAAAGAAGTTCATGTCAGTGTTTCTCCAGGGCCCACCACCACCACCACCACCACGTCTTCTTTCTTTCAATCAACTTAAAAGAAGTACTATATTTCTGGTACATGCATTTTTGGACAGTAAAAATGTTTTTATTCTCTCTTCACTTTGACCATGTAATCTCTCCGTTTACTCCTTTCTCCACTGCACTTCGGCTTCTGGCGTTATGAGCCAGCTGCAGACCTCAATTACTTGCTTAATAAGTTCTCAGACAAGCACCTTTGTGTCTCCTTCTATGCTTCCTTGCAAGTTAAGGAGAACATAAGAACATGCAAATTGCCATTTACTGGGTCAGACTATATGTCCATTTTTCCCAGTATCCTGTTTCTCAGTGGCAGACAGTGGATGCTGAAAGGGAGAGTGACCTGGGCAAAACCAGGGTTTTTTTTCCCCTACTGCTCCTCTCTCACCTGCCATCTCCAACATTTAGGCTAAGGACAGACATTCAAAAAGCCATAGCCTCAATTGATTCAATCTTTGCAGATTAGTCTAGCCTGCCTAGATTGAACCAATTTGCAAGTGAATAGACATTTAATAACTAGACACATGCTGGCAGTGGCTCAGGCCAGAAGCTGGGGGGCACTGAAGTGGGGAGGGGGTTTAACTCCCCCTTACATGTCCCTGTCCCACTACCTGTCCCAGCCTGATGCTCCCCGCTCACTGCTGCAGTGGCAGGAGTGGCGGGCATGGCCAGGAGCTGGCCAGTATGGCCCCCTGAGGCAGAGGGAACAGGGAGGGGCTCTATTCCCTCCTCCTGCCTAGGAAAGGGTCTGGTACAGAAGTTGCATAAAATGGTTTGACCCAGATTAGTTCAATCTGATACTACATTTAACCAGGTTTATCTTAAACCAGTTTTGGCCATTTTGAAACTGGTTTATGTGCAGTGAACTTCTGTTCTGTTACAGGTTTACACCAGTTTCTGATCACTTAAACCAGTTTATGTGGAACTTCTGTCCCTAGCCTTAAGGTCTAGGAAGTTCTAATTCAGAGGCTGTACACCTAACTCCTATGCTCAATAGCTACTGACGGCCCTTTCCTCCAAGAATTTGTCAGATGCCTTTTTGAATCTGGCTAAACTGTCAGCTTCCACAGCATCTAGTGGCAATTACTTCCACACTTGAAGTGCACGCTGTATGAAAAAGAACTTGCTTTTGCTAGTTTTGACCTTAAGTACTAGTTCTTTTTGTGACCCCTAGTTCTTGTATTCTGAGAGATAGTAAATAATAAATCCCTATTTTCTGTTTGCCATTTAGCATTTCATAAATCCTTATCACATCCCTCCTCAAACATCTTCTTTCTAAATTAGGCAGGTCTAGTCTCTTTAATCTCTCCTCCTATTGAAGTGCCTGCATGTGACTAATCCCTGTTGCCCTTCTCTGTACCTTCTCTAATTCTTCTATATCCTTTCGGAGGTATGAGGACCAGAACTGGGCACAGTATTCCAGATGTGAGTACACCATGGATTCATAAAGGGACACAATGATACATTCAATTTTGTTAACAATTCCCTTTTTAATAATCCCTAACATGGTCTTTCTGACAGCTGCTGAGCACAGAACTGATGATTTTAGCAAGCTTTCTACAATGACTCCCATTAGCTGTGTGGTAACAGCTTATGTAAAGCCTATTGTAACATTGGTAAAGTTTAGGTTACTTTTCCCCAGGTACATCACTTCCCACTTATCTACATTGAATGTCATCTGCCATTTAGTTGCTCATTCACTCAATCATGCCAGATCCTTCTGTAGCTCCTCACAGTCCACTTTGGTCTTTAACACTTTGAATAATTGTGGGAGGATTTCTTTATAACAACTTATAGGTTCTCCACAAAACATATATAAATTCTGAATTTTCTTTTGCTATGATGGCTACAAAATGAAAACAAAAACTTGATCGCAATTAAGCAGCTGCTCCAATAAAACCACTGCTTATTATATAGGCCAATAGTCTCATCATTTTCCTGTACTTCCCCATTTCTTATTAGATATCTAATCACTCATATTTTGCCTTAGCTGGTGAGCAATTTGTGGCAAGAGCTCACACAAGTTATGTTTGTATAGCAACTAGCACAAGGTGCCCTGGTCCATGTTTAGTGATACTAGGTACATGGCAAAACAAAAATAAACAATATATCCTTTCGTTAAAGGGAGTAGCTACTTACCATAGTAAAACATGCCAAGTTATGAAACTAGCTCAGAAAAATTAGTTGCTTAATATATTTAAGTGGCCATAAAGAAAATCATTACTGCAGCAGCACTGTATATTGGATCTACTTATAATAAAGCTATGTGTCCAATATTAATGCATAATAAAATGCATGGGTAGGACTTCAAGAAAAAAAATTATTACTAAAAAAAAAAAAAAAGAACTCTTCTCAGTATACTAGTAATTGCTTATTCTTAGACCTGGTCAAAAGCATCTGAAAAGAGTAACTACAGGTGCAATACCCCCTATTTGGTTTTGTTTTCTGACAGTAACAGCCCCCAACTTGTTATAGCTCTAGTCCACCTTTACATTTTCTTGCTTCTTCTAAACCCTGCATCCTACAATTTAATGTAATTGGCTTTATTTTCCAACTTTTGCATACTTTTCATACCTTTGCAGGTATTACCGCTGATCATCTTTGTAACTTGCATCACACGGGCATTGGTGTACTGCTGCATAGCATTATATTAGGTTTTAAGCCATGAAGTAAATGGAGAGTGAAAAAATAACCATTTTTTTTAATATTGTGTCAGCAATTCTGCTTTTCCTGAGGAATTTAAATTCATGTTTAAATATAGACTAAAGAATGAGCGCATAATGTTCTTACCTAGAAGCCCTCTGAAATGATGAAGGTTCCTTCACATAATTCATTTTTTCAAACCCTAAAATTCAGGTAATCAAATCAATAACTATTAGGATGAGTCTTTGTTGCGTATAAATGTTACCACTACACAATATATTAAAAACAGGAAAACAAAACTATGGAAAGCAGCAGGATTCATATGAGAGATGTCAGGAATCCTGCTGTTAAAAAGAAATAATGCTTCTTTGCATAAGGCATCATTTCTGTTACAAGAGAACGCACTGAAAACACATTGTTGTTCTTATTTGTACATCACTTGTCATCAAATACATTTTAACTTCCCTGCAGATTTGAGAATAATTTTTAATATTCATCTACTAAACAGTTAGCTACGTCTTTTCGAAGAAGTTTAAGAGAGAACAAATTACATTTAAGTTTGCATTAAGGCTGTGAGACAGAAGTCAGGAAATTTAAAGCTAATGTTTACTTTGTTGCTATCTTACTACTTTGTCCTGCATTTCAGGAAAATGAAAATTGATAACTAATCTTATAGAGCAGTGCCCTAATCTGGAATGAGTTGCATGGCTTAATCCAGCACTGGATTTATATGCCTGCACCAACTAAAACAGTGAGAGAACTTGTAAATTGGGAGATGCCAGACAGTTTGATCTGTAGATGGTAGATTTAACAGTAAAGATGGCAACTGTCAATTCTCCTTGGATCATGGTGTATGCATGAGGGCCACCCAGACCTTTAATGCTTATGCCTAGACAGGAATTTTTTTTGAAGAAGTGGAAGGTCTGAGCAGCCTCTATCCTCCCTTTAGGCCACTGCAACAGAATCCAAAGACCAGACTGAGTCCAGATATTTGGTGCCTCCACAGCTGTAGTTGCATTGGTGTCTGAGAATCAAACCCAGATCTTCAGTGTGGTAGACAAGTGTTGTACCACTGAACCACAGGGGACTCCTCTAACAGTGAACGCAAATGATAAAACACAAAGAGTCAAATTCTATCTATTTGTTGGCAACTAAGTGGACTACACTCTGTCCAAGTCCCTGAAAAATCCATTAATACATCTACTTTAACACACAGTCATCTGACCTTTAAGTCCAAGTTACAAAAAAGCAGTGAGGAGAAGGACCCACCCACCCTTTTTCATTCACTGTTTTTCAGGCACTCTAGCAGGGTAAAACTCAGGTACCTACTAGGTAGAATAGAATCTGGCCTTAATTATTCATCTTTGAGGAGTTACTCACAACCACTGCCCAAGTACTATAATAATCAGTGCTAAGTTAGAAGGGAAGCTTTGTTTCTTTTCATTTTGTTTTTTTTTTGTTTGGTTGGGTTTTTGTACTCGTAAAAAAAATTGCTATTAGGGTCTCCAGAAAAGGTATTGAACACCAAACTTTCAGGGCAACAGGATCATGAACACACCAATCCTGTTTCTGAACTTGTTGGAATCTTGCTACTGTATCACAGAGGTTAATCGGAGTTTTGTCTCACATGAAAAGGGACAAAATTGGACTCTTGTTGATGATTTTAACTTGATAAATGAACCTGAGTGATGGAGACCTTTGAAAAACTTTCACATTAGTTGAAATGCACACGTTATGCATCTCAATACCAAAATACTTAATTTGGGAAATTAAATGCAATATCAACTCAGTTTGAGTTTGTACAAACTGAAACAGCAGCCCTATTGTTGCTGGTTTTGACCAGTATGGCCAAGTTATATCAAGTCTTTTCTCCAAGATTTAGTTGAGTTCTTTAGGGTAGAGGCAAATTCTACTCTAGAAGCCAATTTTTTCCTTTGTGTCATGACTTTGAAAATGTTGATGTTAGTGATTCTAAGTCATACACAAAGATTTTTTTTCTGAGCTCTAATGCTCAGAGAACTTTTGTGTGGACATCTCATCTGAAAGGCCATAAACCTAGAAGTGAAACATGGCCAAAGTTTCAGATCAGGTAACTCCCCTCTTCCCCGCAAATTTTGGTTAATTTTTTCTCACTATCTAAAATCACATTTGAATTGGGATATTTTCTGTGACTTGCTAGAATACAATGTTAATGCCTTTTAAGTGGCTGAAAGCATTCACTCTTCATCTTAAAGTTATGCCACTCTAGGGCAGGATTATCTCCAAACCACCTAATTTTGTTCCTGTTCCATTACTGGGTGGCCACTTCCCACAACTATTCTGCCCAATTTGAAGTACTCCAGTATTGCAGAATGCAGTGGCACCTCCTGACCTGGGATAAGTGGGGACACTGGAGTGCAGTGGGGCTGGGCATGGCACCTTGCTGAATGGGCACATTGAGCAGAGTGATCACTGCAGCCCTGGGGAGCCTGGCAGCTACAGTACCTGTCACCACTACCTGAACTGGCTCTGTTCCCACCAGCAGTGGTACAGGTGGCAAGTACCACCTGAGGTCCAGAGAAACAAAAGGATCAGGCCCCTTGGAGCTCTGAAGTGCCACAGCTCTATGAAACCAAGCTGCTTCCCTGTGGCCATCTGGTCTGGTCAACCTGCAACAGCTCTGGGCTGAGAGCAGCGTTGCCAGGACTTCAGCCTAACAGCCCTGCTCTAGGTGCAGAGCTACTGTGACTGTTTCAGTGAGACCAGAGAGCCCCAGCAAAACTGCTTCCCTGGATCTCTTTGGTCTCACTTTAACTGACACAGTGGTAGACCTACTCTGGCCAGTGGGAGCAGCAAGCTGGTACTGCTCCTAGTCTTGCTTTTGCTCACCAAGGGTACCTGTATACACCACAGGTTTTAATCCTCATTAAATAAAATAGATTTATAAAATTTAAACTTGTTTATTTTGGAACATTGCATCTGTATTTACACGCACTAAGTTTTCAAATTAATTAAGCCTTGGAGCATCACATCTGTGTTTACACGCACTAGGTTTTCAAACAAATTAAGCCTTGGAGCATCACATCTGTGTTTACATGCACTAGGTTTTCAAACAAATTAAGCCAGGTCCCTGGCTGGCACCGCAAGAGAGCAGGAGTATCCAGTGCTGCACCCCTGGCCTGGGGGCCCCCACTCACCCAGTGCCTGTGCCCTGTCACGTAGCTGTGGAAGTAGGGAGCTGGCAAACCACACAAGAGAAAAAAAAAAGTAGAAGCAATTTGAAAGTCAAAGCAATTCAAAGGGGTGAACTACAAAAAAGTTGTAGTGCCATCTGGTGAACAGAGAGGATCATTACACTTCTTTGAGTGCCTTTGTGTTTGCACGCGACAAATCTGTGGACCTGACTCTTTCGTTCCTGGAGAGACAAACTAAGCTGTCTGAGGAGTTTAAGTTTAATGCACAAGAAAGACTTTTAAAGCATCAGGAGATCTCACTTGTGCAAACAGGCATGCAGTTGCAGTGCCTGAAAAGGCAAAAATTGTGGCATGTACATGAGCCCCAAGCCTCTAGTGACAAGTCAGTCACAACTGTGCATGTGAAAGACAGTCGGAACACATTTTTCACTTTACCATGTGACTATTCCACTAAGTTGAACAACACTAAGCTGGTTAACATTTGTTCAGCTTACAGCATAAGGTCTAAAGACTGGATGGGATAAGTCTTATATTAAATTAATAGTGCAGCTACAGTATAATAATATTAAGGAGCTGAAAACGATTGCATATTTAACAAAAATCTACATGACCATCCTTCAGGGACTTGGAAAGACCCAACAAAGAATGCTAAAACGCTAAGATTAGATCTTTCCTTCAGCTGCTCACTCTCTCACAAAAAAAGAAAAAAAATAAATAAAAAAGGAAAAAAAATAAATTAAATAGGCTGGATAAAAAAGAAAACTTACAAAGAAAAAAGCAGTTTGTTACTCATCATCATAAGAAACAAGTAAATGGCTTGAGAAGTTCAATTTGTCACCCAGTTTTTGTACAAGCATATTGGAACTAGTGAAATTTGGTAGAAATCTTAGGGTAGATTCAGATGGAAAGGGTTTCCTAGCACTGTGAGCTCATTTGCAGAAGCATAATGCCATTTCTTCTGATTATCTGATAGCTGGCAGAAGAATCAGACTTACTAGAACATGTAATAACATTTCAGTTTACTAAATTCAATAAATAAATAAATATAATCTCTGGGACACCAAATAAGGTCTTTATTTCTTCATAACACTTGAGAAAAAAAATCTGTGAAAGGGGTTTCTCACCTTAGAGTACATTCAACTATATTTCTGAAACACACTTAAAAATAGCTATAGAAACCATGAACTGTGAACACCAGAGATAAAAATGTCAAATCTTTGATCAGGTCCTCAGCTAATATAAAATTGTGCAACATTTTAATTTAATTTGATCCATATGGATTTCTACTTTTAGAAATTCCAATCTTTACATCTTGACCATGGCTGCCAAAGAGAGAGGCTGATATGCTGCCACACTATTTCAAAGTCTTTAGGTATATCAGTGTTTGCAGAGATGATTGCTCCTTTCAGACCACCCGGGCCTCAGGGGATCCTCCCTGTGAAAAGGATCTAGGTATATATTCTTACATACATGATTCAAAGGGAATCTTATGCCAATCCTGCCCCTTTACCCCTCTCAAGAATACAAGATTTAAATCATGATATGACCTAGAAACAAAATTTCTAGAATTGCTAAGAACCTCAGCGAAAATATCAGAGTACTAGCACTGAAAAAGACATGGTAATACTTAGAGAGAGGGAGGTAAAATTATTGGGAAATCAAAAAGAGCACTGCAGTGTTAGGGTGCCTATACATGTGCAGGGAGGCTGTTCCGACATGCTGTAATTATAGCGTGTTGGAGCAGACTCAATTACTGATGCTGCTGAAGCATGCTAATCAGCATGCTCCAGCCAGCCTCCACATGTCATGTATCAAAGTCCCTGCATTTCAAAATGGCAGCAGGGGTGCATTAACTAAAGCTCATTGAATGAGCTTTTGTTAAAGCACGCCTGCCACCATTTTGAAGTGTGGGGACACTGATACACAAGATGCTGCAGTCACATTAATTAGAGCAGTTCTTGGAGCCATTCTAATTACAGTGCCCCTCCCCCCTGGAGCACACGTAAAAACACCCTTAGTGGCCAAGCCTTAGCTAAGAATTAAATTGGGCTGCACAGAAGAAGAGTCAATTTAATTTGGGGGAACTTGATCCATAGCTCTGTGAAGTCACATAATGTCATGCACCAAAGAAAGATCTGAAAAAGAAGAAATGAAAAGATGTAGGTGGAAAAGAGAAGGGAGAACATATGAATGTCATCGCTTAGGGATGGGTAGAAATGGTCAAGTTCTTAAAACAACATTTTTGGAAGAAAATAACTGTTACATTTAAAATAGCATTAAAGTTTTCAATAAAAAGGTCAAATTTTAAAGTTACTACTTATTCTGTTCCTAGCTTGTTCCACACCAATCCTAGAGACTCAAAGAAGTGACATAAATGATTTAGCCACTGACCATTAACCCTTAGCCACTGACTGTTTTTCACTATGCATTGTTAGTGTACTCTGCCTGTAGCCAACTCAGTATAAAAAAAATATACAAAATATTTTTGACACATACTCCACCCCCAAGTGATTTAGATAAGTGTACCAGAATCTCAGCAACAGAAGCCACAGGCAAGGAATTTGTGCAGACACTTCATGATGGCAGGTGGGAAGCTGTCTTGATAATAAATGTTATTTTAACTAAATAATATTTTGGTTCCATGAGTTAGGTTTGGCATAATCAGAACAGGGTCTATTTTGACATTAAGACCCCAGGTATTTTTAGCAATCAAGGAAAACTTCCATGCTTAGGAGTTTTTTCATAATTTGATTAGAGCAAACTAGCCTTTAGCTACTATTTTCCTGTCATACCAGCAATTCATCTGGTGAGAAAGCAGCATGGGAAAAAACAACAGGGAAAAGGAGACCCAGGAAAAAGACTAGCTGCAGCAACAACTGGATCAACTTTTTCTTTACTGTTGGTCAGATCCTTTGACCTCTCTTCTTTAGATGTCATTCTAGAAAGCAACAGTCAACAGCCCTGTTAACTGTAAATACACTAGAAGTTTCTCAATGAGTGAATAGATATCAATACAAATGAACAAAGTTTCTGAGAATTCCAGCCCAGATCTCCAGATGATACCAACTCGTGTAGTTCAGTTGTAGCCAGTGGAGCTACATAGATACAAACTAGTCCACCGTCTTAAAATATAGGACTTAAATTGAAGTATTGAATGCTGTATCAAATTCTAGCTCATCAAACCATGCACAGAAAGGCATGAACCACAGTTTAGGAAACTGGAATAGTGGAATGTGCAGATATTCCAAGTCAGCAAAATAGCTGGGATCGTATTTCTTCCTTAGAAAGAGCCAGTTATCTAGACATTTCAAGGCACATCAAGTAGTATTTTTATAATGAGGTGATAAAACAGTATTATTTAAGTTCACATGAAAAATACTTCAACAAGCATTTGCCTGAGAAATGTTATACTTTTACCAAACACACGTTCCTCATTTTTTTGCCAACTATAAAACTATGACATGAGTGGCTTGTCTTTTTTCCCTTAAGGCAATACAATGCCTGGTTGCCCCTGGCCTGCTCAGAGAAGGCTATTCTAGGGGAAGGGTCCTTGAGGAGAGGATGGAGAAACAACTACAGGGTGCAATGGCAAGGTTAAGACATACCTGGTGGGAATGTTCAGGAAATGTACATAGGAGGCAAGAACAGAAGAATTAGAACCTGGTTTAAACCTGTAACAGAACAGAAGCCCAGGGCACATAATAGCTGAAACGGGTTTAAAGATAAACCTGGTTGAATGTAGTGTCAGACAATTGATTTGGGTCAAACCAGTTTCTGAAACTTCTGTCCCAGACCCCTTCCTGGTTCAAGTTAAGCCACAGTCCCCCAGCATCCCACCATGCTTTCCAGTCCTGGGCTGGGCTGTGCTGATTGCTCCTGAGAGCAGGGCGAGTCCCCCAGGGCAGTGAGGGCTGGTGACAATGGGGTGGTGTGTGGGGGGGGGACGACTGCCTCCCCGCCCCACAAACCCTAGCTGGGGTCTGGGGCCAGGAAGGGGGTTTAAACACCCCTTCCCCCACTCAAATGCACTGCTGGCTGTAATTGTGGACTACGAATCCCAGCGGCACCTGGAAACAGGAAGAGGAAGTGATGAGCAACCCTGAAGAGTCCTGCTGCACTGATTTTGGACTGCAAATCCCAGAGACCTCAGAGGCAGCAGGAAGGAAGTTAACACACAGTCAGAGAGCTATGCTCTAGCACCACTCACCCCCCACCAGCTTCTGGTCTGAGTCACTGCAGGTATGTATCTGCATTTCCTGAATCAAAGGTAAATGTCTGTTCACTTCTGCTTCAGTATAATCTTTGCAGCTTAAAATAACACGAAAAGACTGGATCGATTCAGCCTTGGGCTTTTTGACTGTCTGTACCTAGCCAAAAGAACCAACTTGATTGCATGTGTTGTAAGGAACAGAACACATGTGCCCTTTTTTCATAGGCAAAATAGTATCATTGTCTGTTTCTTAAAATGAAAATTGAATCTAGTAGAATATGATTATTAGTCACTTCTGTTCTAAAATGTTTACTTTAAGTACCAAATAAAATATTAATTATAGACGGTGAGAGAGAGTTTTGATAATGCTTTCAGTCCTTAGAGGTCACAGTTGTAAAGACCAATGGTGGCATGCCTGGCTGAAAGGTTCAAACTTTAAATAGATGCAATACAAATATTATGTATAGCCCTATCCTTTTCTGGATAGGCACTTCGCTATTGAAACAACCTAATGTGAATACAAATGTTAATAGAAAAAAAAGTGTGCTGGCCCTTGTGTCCGTACTTCTAGGAAAAACATAATATGTAATGCTTTGCCATGGCCAGTGAGGTCAGAAAACTAAACATAAATCATGACATCAAAAATTATTGCACGGTAACAGTAGCTCAGCAGACAGATATATGGCAAGCTTACTACTTAGAGCTGGGTTAAAATAAATACAGTGTTCTCCAGTGAAGCAATGTGTTATACTGACAAGATAGATGAAAATGCCATATATAAAAATCACTTTTATCATCTTGTATCAGTCTCTGTTGGATAATATTGTTTATCTCAAAAATACCACCACCAGCACTGGATATAATTCAGCAGCACAAGTGGACTTTACATGCTCATACTGAAGTAAAGAGTAGAGAAATGTTATACAGATTAAAAAGCTAGAAAATACAGAGGTATTAGGAACTGCAGCTCATGTAACCAAGTAACTGTACAATAACTTGAAATGGTCAAATGCAGAGGATGTTTCTTTAACACTGTGTAACCTTTCATATTTAACAAGAAATTAAGATTTGTTTTTTGCCTTTTCATTTAAAGTTGTCTATTTCCTGACTTGAAAAAATAAATATTCATTGCTAGGATTTTGATTCCTTTTTAATCCTTAACTATATTCCCATTCACATGGTAAAATGTAAATTTCTGTTAAATTATAGACCAGAATGGATACTTTGTTTTTAATTACTTTCAAAACTGTAAAATACATGATTATAAAGGAGGCATTCTTCAGCTGTGTGATACATTTATTTACTTTGCTGTGCTTTTGGAGCACACTGAATGTTTATAATTAGGTTGTGTAACCATGCAAACCTTCAGCTGGTGTTTGCTGTTTTTAAAGCAGTTAGATTCTGCATTTTTAAATAAGGAAATGGTACAACACACCATGAAAATGATGCAGTAGTCTTTAATCTATATTTGCAATGAGAGAAAAGGAAGAGGCTGCCTCAAAAATATAATTGTTATATTTTAAGTGCTGCTTAGGCACACAAGAGAATGATGTTTCAATGCAAATGTATCCAATGACATTTCATCATTAATTAAACAAAATCTCTGAGATTTTTACTCCCTGATCCCGTACCTGCACCAAGTGCCAAAAGGGTTGCACTCAAGTACAAAAGATTGCTTGCTTCCTGCAAAAGATTGCAGGAAGAGGTTGCTGGAATGGTCCTTACAGTAGCAGCTTTTTAGAAGGAGGGATCGTTTCATCTTTGCATAGAAGAAAGGGGCCCCAATTCCAATTTGCACCTCTTGTACTTCTGCAGTACTCTAGGCTGAGAACTTTTTAAAAGCACCTAAATTACAAGCAGACCTAAATTAATCTGACGGGCAACAGAATTTAGGGTGTGAACATGAAAACAACAGACTACAAAGCAAAGAGGAAATTGGCTAGGAATTTTCCATTTGATCGACCCTTTAATCTACTCACCTTGAATAGCCCAAATGGTTATATACATCTCCCCCAAGCCAGTAGCTCCTTACATAGGTTTTCAAGGAAGTTTCAAAGAATTATTTATGAGCTTTCCTAAAGACTATTATAATTATTATAGACCTGTTTAACATTTAGCTATTGGAGACTTCCTCTCCTAACATTTTTCAGTTTTGCTGATGAAATGGAGAAAGAAAAATAAATCTGTTCAATACATAACAAATGTTTGTTTTTTCCTCATACAAACAAAAAATCCCCCTTTTTTATTTTTTTCCACATTTGGACATTTTAATTCAAAGAAAAGCAATTAAAATGAAGAGGTAGACATAGGCATCATTTGCAAAGCCAGCCCAGGGCTATTGGTAATCCAGAAGCCCCCCTGAGCAAACACGTTGCAGGAATGGAGCTAACATCTTTGGTACACATTCTGGAAATTTAGGCTTCTGCTGTTCTGGATGTTGCATATTTATCTTGATACCAGTCCATCACCCATCCAGTATGTTCTAATATCCTTAAAATTAGTAAAAGCAATTGAAGAGTACAAGAATTTCTGCAGATCCTACATGTAAGAGGCACCATATTGAAATGCAGATTTTCTTCAGTTCCCTGTAGGGTTCTATACATACTTAGTTCCTCATACCAAGCCATGTAGGAAACTGCATGTTTTGTAGTTCCCACTGTACATCTGGAAATGTAAATGTCAACTTATTTAAACGTAAGTTGTTGGTAGTAATTACAGAAACAACACCAACATATAAGTTAGTAAGTAGCATAAATTTATCTACCAGTACTGGTTAATTTAATAGCTAGAAGTTATTTCAGTATTCGGCTATTTGTTTTATAATTATGCACATTAATCATGCACAGAAAAATACAACCTGGTAATGCTTATACTTTCCTATTATGTAGTGTAAAATATGACAGCATACAAGATATGCATCACTGTCTAAACAAACCATCAGAAGCCAGATTTCTAGATAGAGAACATTATACACTGATAGTTTTCTGTTGCATTTAATAAAAACCAGAGCACTAGGACCAAAGGCACAAAAGCAGGAATATGTTCCCTTAAGTAAAAGAATGGAATTCATTTAAAAAAAATAGTATACTGGGAAAAGGGACCAGGGAAGAGCGATCATAACTATTATATTATGCGCGTGTGTACACACACACACACACACACACACACACACACACAACTTGGTCTAAAACAGTAATGACTCTTAAATTTTGGAACTGTACCATCCTTCCAAATAAAGAGAGCTTACACAAGTCTGTTAAAGATTGTAAATCTGGCAGAAAACATTTTAAAATTATGTTAAACTCACTTGAGCCACAAATAAACGAAACTCCATTGCTACAGAAGCTTTGGTACACAGAATTTATTACGTACTTCCAATTACAGGGAAAAGTAGATTTCCTGCTGGAATAAGTAGGCAAATAGTTGGTAGCGGGAGAAAATATGAAATGAGATCTTGGTTCTCTTTGTTACTGAAAAGATTTCTTAATTTCAATAAATTTCATGATGTGCTTATGTGAAATAGTACAGACCAGTTTACGAAATAATGGAAATGGCTGATGCAGTTTCCTTAGAAATTAGTTAGAGAGACAGTTCAGGTCATGTTCCTCTCTCTCACAGAATTAACTAACAAAATGGAAAGTTCTCTTTTAAATTGTTCACTTAAGTGCTTCAGGGAAGAAATATTAAATCCACGCCACTATCTTAAAGGTCCACTTTCTTCTGGAGAAATTTGAATATTTAGGGAGACAACTTTGAAAATCATGATGGTATCAAGGACGATTTTTTTCTGGTATTTTACTTAGATCTCCTGTCAGCAGCTTAAACAGATTGCTTTGTGTCCTGCTTCCTACAGCAAGAGACAACATCTCATTACCAGATTTAAACATATCTAAATTTCTCAAGTTTTCTATACATAGCTTGCATTCTAGCTCCTTTATAATCTTTATTGCCCACTTCTGAAACATGCCCAGCTTACCCACATCCGTCTCAAATTGTGGAACTACATACAACACTAACTGAGGCATAACCAGCACTGAGTGGAGCGATTATATCACCTTCTGTCTCTCACATGCTATACTCCACTTAAGGAAGCACAGTGGTGCATTTACTTTTTAGTGACTGAATTGCACTGAAACTCTCATTCAGTCTGCAATTCACCAAAACCTCCTCATTCTTCTCAGCTTTGTTACTGCCTAGCCAATCATTTCCCATTCTATATTTAAGTGGTTATTCTTCTTTACACATAGCATCTTATATTGGTCTTTGTTAAATTTCATTTTGTTGTCTAGTGCACCATTCTCCAATTTACCCAGATCCTTTTGAATTCTAATCCTATTCTTCAGAATAGTTGCATCTTCTCCCAGGCATTTTGTTTCATTGTGTTTGTTTAGGTCACCTGTTGTAGTTCTTGTCCTGCCAAAACAAAATTCCTTCTGAAGGCACATTGGTGGATGGATCCAACTTATTTTGGATTAATGGAAGGTTTCCCATTGACTGTAACGGAAGTTGGATGAATTCATAAGTAATTTTAAACTGTTTGCCCTAGCTAGGATGTTTTGGTCTAAGAGTTGCACTCTGGTTCTGTTCATCTGAGACTACTTCCATTTCCTTTTTCTGAAAGAGTAATTGTTATCATGGTTGGTTCTTAACCACTACCAAAAAGAATGGCACCCTGCTGTGCAAGGTAATGCACAAATAGATATCTACCCCAAAAAGTTTAGTCTAAATGGGCGAGAGAGACAGAGGCCTAAGAAGAGTTCTAAAATGCAATCAGAGGGCGCAGCTAGAAATGACATCACATAATCAGCCCTTTGAAAGCACTCAACAGTCATGCCCTGACAGAAGTACATGACTGCAGAGAGCTTTAAAAGTACCCAATTGCGCAACAAATTAACCCTTGTTACATGAGGGTTTAGATGAAGGTGCTTAAAAGCGGAGCACCTTCATTAAATTCTGTCTGCTCAGGGCTCAGCTGATGCAGTCCAGCTCCACCCCCAGTGCTATCTGCATGATGAGAGGGAGAGAAAGGATGAGATGGAGCTCTGGGATGGGGTTTGCCCAGCCTGCACTCAAGGAACAGGGAGAAGAAGGTTGATTGGAGCCCCCTGAGGGCTCCCCCTCTTATGCAGACTTCACCAGAGAGGGGGGGGGGGGAGGTGCAGACAGCTTCTCCTGGATCAGCTCTGAAGTGGAGTTTGATCCCCACCCCCACCCCAGAGCAGGAATCATCTATTTGGTGGGGTGGGCAGGGTCGCTAACGCATGGCACTTTGTGTTTCTCACTGCTTTTAGAACAGACGTATGCTTAGAAGTAAATAAACTTAAAATAGAATGAAAAGTAAGGGGAAGGCAGTGGTGAATAGATTGAGGGTTTAATGGGCTTTTTTAAAAGTGAAACTGAAGTAAAGAGGCTCTGAAGGAAGGGGAAGAAGAGAGTAAATTATCAAACATGGGACATAGACAGTCCAGCATCCACTATAGACAGAATTCCTCGTATTTTTGAAGGGCCCTACTTTAGCAGCTTCCTCATTTGCTGCTACCTCTGGCTGGCTGATGGTTGAAGTTGCAGGCTCCCATATAATGTATGGAGGGAAGGAATTGCCCAAGTTCTGGGCTCCACACTCCATGTTGGTTGGTTGTCTCCTCTTCACAATTCTAAGATGCTTTGCTGGAGGAATGGTCATAAAAAGATGTAAAGAACAAACAAATGGTAATAATCATGGAAAATTACAAGAAAAAGTAATGTTGTAGCAGTGATGTTCCATAAATAGTGAGGGGCAAGGATTTCTTGGGGTGACATCTTTTATTAGACTAGCTGTCAAGTGCCTGGCTCATTCAGATCAAACCCAACAAAAATGTCTTGCATTCACAGCTTGTCTAGTTATCCCAACTACACAGTTAGTCCAATGAAAGATATCACCCTAAGAAACCCTTGCCTCTTGCAAGAAAGAGATAGAAAACTGTGGCAAAAGTACCAACTGCTCAGCGAAGTGGTTGTCAGCATTCAAAAATAGCAGAAAACATGCTATGGCTGGACGGGACATATAGTGAAGGAGCAGCAAGTACTGAACTATTCTCTTTTATAGTCATATTTTCATGCCTGATGCTTACCAGAATTGCAGTACTTATCATATTATATGTAGCATAGGGGATTTTCTATTTCTCTATCATTTTTTCACTGTTTTTTAAAAATGCACATAAAATTTCAATAAAATGTGAAATGAACTGGCATTCAACCAAGCTAAGGTGAACAATTTGAACCTATGGTACATTATAGTATATACCTGGAACCGTAAAATACTATCAATTTTGATGACACCCCACCCCTTTCCCCATTAAAATCCATATATCATTCTTGAAATTTGATGGAATAATAGCTATCATTTTTTTTTTTTAGTTTGTGAATGTGATTTTTCTATTCTTGCTTAGGAATGAGCAATATCTAATATGAAGGTAGGTCAATGTTTTTCTACTGATCATAAGACTTATTGCAAGGAAATGAAGAAAATGAAAATATTAACTCCTTTTCAAAGGATGTAACTGACTTACCAAGCCATGGGGTTTTTTTATTATTAAAATCATATTTTCCCTGAACCAAATTAGAGTTCAGATTTTTAAATAGTGCAGCTGTGTTCCTGCATAGCTGTATGTCCTGAGGGATGTCTGAAAAATTCAGATAACCAGAGTTTGGGATTAAAACTAATTTCTATATGAATTTTGGATTGAGGGGAAATATCTGAATTTCAGATTATCCAAGTTTTGGATAACCAGGTTTCAAATCATAAGGCTTTACCTGTATTAAAATTATGCATCAATTTCAGAATAGCTTTTGGGTAATACAGCAACAAATGAAGGAAGATGTTAGAAGAAATGAATAATGGAAGAAAAGTAAGAGAATATTTATAATTAATCAAGCTGCGCATGCAATTCCTCTGTAATCCATATGGAGACACTTGACACTTTCTTCCTGCTCCGACAGAAAAACAAAGAATTCACCAGGACTGAAGATGCACGTCAACCTTGTTTGTATCACATGCAAACTGTTGCTTTGCCCTTACCAAAATCAAAATCAAGACAAACATTTCATGGTAATAATTCCTATGAGTATGATTACTCCCATACCTAGATGGGATTAGTATACTGCTTGCCCCACTGGCAACATTACATTTTCTGCTTACTGAAGTTCAGCACACCTTCAGTAGGGGTTTGGACCAGTAACAGTTTAGACAGAGATGGAAAAAGCCATTTCTCAGAGGCCCATAACCAAACCATCCTACAGAGAGATTCAGCAACTTTCCTTCCATTGAGAAAACAGATAAGCATTTCTTCCAAAAGAACCAATCCAGAAATTTCAAGAAATAGATCTGGCATTACATGAATTTCTGTGAAACCACTGGACTACAGCTGTGACACTTTTCTGCTGGGCGTAGGAGAAACAAAAGGGAAAGGAAAATCATGAAACAGGCCAGTAGTTATACCACACAAATTCTCCTTTCCCAAGTTTCTCCCTTACCTCTGCAGTGTCATGACACAAAGGCATGATTTTGTGTGTGCTTCGGCACCAGAATTATCCCCGCCAGGTTACAACTTCATTGCACGGGAGAGTTTCCTATTGCAGAGGAGAACCCCGGAGCAAGGATGAGTTTCCCGCCTCTTTGCAGCTTCTTTTGCAGGGTGCATTGCTCAAGGTGCAAGAGAAATGCATGGTGCAAAAGAGTTCCCGCCACCTGCATGCAAATTCGTTCCCCGCTATTGGCTAGTTTTAAATTATTCCCACGTGGTGGCTAATGATTGGCCTGTTAGCCGTATAAGAGGCTTGAGCAGTTTCCGCCCAAGCCAAAGAGGACTTAACATCCATCTCGTGGGGACTCTGGATACACGGCAGGGTAATAGAGACCCTGTGTGAGATTCAGAGGAGCTTGGCGGCCTGATCCATCGCCCACCTCTTCCCGTCTTCGAGCGGAAAGAATTTATAAGACGTATCTACGAGTCCGATTTTTGGTGGTGCACTCACCCAGAGCATCCAGAGCTCTGTTCCGTGGCTAGCAAACTCCACGTGACCGTCCGTGTTGTCTGTCTGTAACCGCAACTCAAGCAAGTTTTCCAGCCTACACCACGACGATCACTGGTGTAAGTAAACAATCTTTAAATCTACCGTTAAACGTTTGTGCCTAATTCCAGCTCATCGCCCGCCTTCCCCGATCCAGCGTGCGCGGGCTGCTGGCCACAGCCCGCGTGCAGCACGGAAAAGGGCCCGGCTTGCGCCCGGCCCACTCATGGCGATGAGGATGGGATCAGGAGAGGGCTCGCTAGAACTGGAATTAGTCAAGAATTGTCCTTGGAAGAGTGGAAAACGTAGCGTGGCGAGTGTCGCAGAACTAGAGGCGCATGTTGTTTATCACCAGGCGGGTGGAGTGGGCGAGAGATGCGTCAGCGGACGCTTTTTGCTGAGGAAAGAAGAGGGAGCTTCCAAAGATGAAGCCCTTGGAGGGGGAGAGGTATATCTTCACCCCGCAGCGTTCAAGTGTATCATGAGCAATGAGCGGGTCTTATTCAAGCCTCTCGATACCGTGTCCCTTGCCAAAGTGGACCCGGCGGGTGCGGTGAGCCCGGCTCTAGCTCGGGAGTGTGCCCGTTGTCCGAGATGTGCCCAAGAGATTAAAGAACCGGCGTCAACCAACTGGTTTTCCCCTTGCATGATGGTGCCTAGATTGAGGGGTCATGGGCATCCGTCCGAGCTCCGCAAAGACCCGGAGATGGAGGAGCGCGCTGTAAATGAGAGAGTGGCCCTACAGGACAACAAGGGGGGAAAAATGAGTACAACTTTTCAAACTATGACCGATTTAATGAGTAAAAATTTTAGTTTGAAAGGCCAGCTGCGTGTGGCCATTCAGGCGGTCGAAGAAGCGGTTAAGAAGGAGGATCTCAGAACGCCAGCCCAAGATGGCGCCGAGCCGGAGGAGAGCCGCGTGGAGAAGCCGGAAGAGAAGGGCGGACCTTCGGGGGAACCCGCAACAGTTCAGTTGATAACTCCGTCCATCGACGCAGCATCGTCGCCGGCAGCTCCACCTAGCGACGCGACGTCTTCACCGACCACGCCCTCCTGCCGACGGAAGAGAGAGCTGAGCGGAGGGGTGCATCCGCCCCTCCTGCCTGAAATATTAACGACAGCAGTGACTCGTAGAGAAACTGATCAGCCTGTAGCGTCAACTAGCCGAGTCATCAACCAACAAAGTGCAGCTCGTACTACTGCCTATCATGCTCGCTCCAGAACCGAACTACAAGATTTGTACAGGGAATCCAAAATCCAACCTGAGGAAACCCTGGCTGTGTGGTTGGGACGTCTGGTCGTAGAGCTTGGATCTAACCTGCTAAATCAAGAGGAAGCAAGCTTCCTAGTCAGACAAGCTTCATGGAGTAGAGGACATGTCACTGATATCGACATGGTGACGATTAACGTCCACTGGCCTATTCCCATTCCAGCGCTTGTAGCAGGACTGATCGAACAGAAAGCCCAC
>NW_005842170.1:1936268-1937007 GCF_000455745.1 Alligator sinensis
CCAGTTGCCAAGATTGCGTGTCCTGATGGAGCCAAGACCGTCCAGTGATTGGGAATATCAACGACCAACTGAGGTTCCAAATACAAGACACCGTGAATCCAAACGTCCAGCGTTACATCAAAGAACACAAGAGGAGCAATACATGTTTGGATTCCTCTTGCAGCGTTCTGGACTGAATAAACGACAGCTTCGGATTTTAGGGGATGCGGGACAGTGGCAACTAGCCTACGAGTTAGGTTTTAGGTATCTAGAAGAATTTGATGGCGACTCCTCGATGATTTCGTCGAGTTGAGTACACAAAAAGCTGTTTAAAATAAAATCATGTTTTAATACCTGTATTATATGTTTTAAAGTAATGGCAAGTTTAATTGATCATTTTATCATATAGTTCCGTATAGGTCTTGTAAATATTGGTGAAATAATTGTTTTAAGAAAGTTCTTTTACAGATCCGAACTTCAGAGTGCGTGGTGGAGAGAGGCCCCGAGAAGGATAACATCACCGAAGAAATAAGGGCCTGGTACGCGACTGCGCCATGACGCCCACTGAAGCCCTGACCGTTCAGTTTTTTGTTATGAATATAATTATGTGTATATTTGTGTGTGCCGGCTATTATTTGATTCAATCCCTTGAGGACGAATTTCTTATGTTAGCTGATTTGGTATATGTTCGTTTAGTTCCACGAACCATTAACAGAGCTACTGATGACCTGAGCGATAGGCATGAAGTATAATTCTGTTA
>NW_005842170.1:1937040-1942230 GCF_000455745.1 Alligator sinensis
CCCCGCTATTGGCTGTTTTTAAATTATTCCCACGGGGCGGCTAACGATTGGCCTGTTAGCCGTATAAGAGGCTTGAGCAGTTTCCGCCCATGCCGAAGAGGACTCCACATCCATCTCGTGGGGACTCTGGATACACGGCAGGGTAATAGAGACCCTGTGTGAGATTCAGAGGAGCTTGGCGACCTGATCCATCGCCCACCTCTTCCCGTCTTCGAGCGGAAAGAATTTATAAGACGTATCTACGAGTCCGATTTTTGGTGGCGCGCTCACCCAGAGCATCTGGAGCTCTGTTCCATGGAGCCTAGCAAACTTCACGTGACCATCCGTGTTGTCTGTGTCTGTAACCGCAACTCAAGCAAGTTTTCCAGCCTGCACCACGACCATCACTGGTGTAAGTAAACAATCTTTAAATCTATCGTTAAGCGTTTGTGCCTAATTCCAGCTCGTTGCCCGCCTTCCCCGATCCAGCGTGCCCGGGCTGCTGGCCACAGCCTGCGTGCAGCACGGAAAAGGGCCCGGCTTGCGCCCAGCCTGCACATGCAGGACTCCATGAAGCAACCTATTAGTTTCTGTTGCTCCGACAGGGTCAGAGCAAGTACTAGGTCTTGATTCACTTGAAAAAGTTAATATTTTCCTTTAAAACTTTATTCAGCTAAAAGCACATGAAGTCAGATCCCACCTTCGTGTTGCCTGCTACCTCATACATACAAAGAGAAAAAAGAAAGCATTATCCCATTTCTCTACAATATTGGTTTTTTTTAACTGTTTACCAGGTTTTCATATGAAAACCTTTTGCCTGTATCTCAAAAAGAAATCAAAACCCAGTAAAATACTAAACACGTGTGTTGTAGCTGTACAATTTTCCTTGAAAAAACATGTTGGGGTACAGTTTATGTGGGAGATGCTATTATATATGCAGTTTTGCAGAAGTGGAAAATCCAACAGTATTTAAGTGATATAAAAAACCTAAGTCCATTACATGCCTTTGAAAGTCCCAACTTATGTAGTCATATTTAAATATCTAGTTATTTACTGGGAATATGGCCCCCCATAAGCCTTCTGGAAGCTAATAAAGAACTACACAGTGCAGCTGGAAGGCAACAAGTGTTTTGTGACTGCTTTTAAATGAATGACCTGAATATTAAACATAAGTATGGATTGTAAGATATAGGAACTTGAAAATGTTCAAAATTGAGTCCCATAGAAACTATGCAACAAGCTTTTAGCCTCTTGGCAGTATCAGTAGAAAAGAAAATTCATTCTGCCTGTATTCATGATGCTGAAAACCATCAAAGTAGATATTACATTTCCAGCAGAAGTGTATAAATTCATACACAAGTGAGTAACTTTGAATCCCGCAAGAAAACTGAAAAACGAAAATAGCTGGAAATGACTGTTTTTGTATACTGTTTTTGTTTTTATTTTACTGAGATAAAAGACAGTCCAGATCCAAATGTAGAAATGCCTTATTTGAACTGATCAAAGCTGTCAATTTTTGCTCGACAATAAAAAAAAAAATGAAATGAAGAAATGAGTTGGCATTCAACAGGCAATCATTTAAAAAAATCCTTAGAATTTTTTTTAATCCTAAAAACAAAACACAATAAAACAAAACAAAACCTTTTTATTGAATTTACCTCCACCCAGTAAAAATATTTTATTTTGCAATTTCTAAGTTTTGATCAAAACTGAAAAGAATTCAACAAAAATGAAAAAAAAAATGAATGAAAAAAAAAAGGAGTGAGAGATTCAACCAGCAGCTTTCTGCAGCATTATTGCTGCTTTCTAGGGCATGTTTGGAACACATTTTTCAAAAAGGTACAAGAGGGAGGTAAATGTCCTTTGCAATTTGAATATAATCTCACCCTTTCCTGAAATATTGTCATTCTTCAAACAGGAGATTTTTCCAAGAGATGTTTAAGTTTTTCCATGTTTGTGCAATACTGACTGTACATAGGGTGAACTCAAGTAGCATGGAAAAGCTTTGGAAGTAGAGTAGAATAAAAAGAATCTGATTCTCTTTCCCACTGGAAAATCTGACATTGTTCCAACCTTTGTTTTTACCCTGAATCGGAAAAAAAAAATCAAAATCAGGATTTTTTTAATGAAATGAAAGTGAAAACTGAATGTCATTCATTTATGGTGCCTTCATGTCACATGGGAATGAGTTTGGTGTTTCATGTCCCCACTCTTTACGGCAGAACACAGATCTCATGATGTATCCACAATCACGCAACTTCTTTAACAAATCTTGCGACTCAGCTGAAGGGGAGCCCAAGATGCATTTTGGGCAGAGGGTTGGGTCTGCAGGCTGCATATTAAGCTAAATATTTAATTTTGATATTATCCTACCTTCCCCAAAAATCATGCACAGAAAATACAGGTAGAAAATATAAAAACAACATACATGATATATCATTGACAGATAATTCCTGACCAGCACCTGGAGGATTTGGGGTGCTCCTTCCCTTCCCCCAAACTACCAATCATATAAATTCAATAGTGGATTGGATTCCTGACTTCTGACATATTAGCACAACAATAAAGATCCTGTAAGCCAAATGGTACCCATATTAATACTTGTATAATCCTTTCATCTCCACATTATATTATAACAGGCACCTAATTTTATAGCTAGTGTCCCAAAGCCTGCAATATCATTACCTTCTTAACCACCAGAAAAATGAAAGAATGGTTTGAAATAGGATGAAATTAACTAAACCATTAACAGAACAAATGGTGTGTTTAAGAATTGAAGTAATTGCAGTCATTCCACAGGATGGATGCTGAGCTTCAATAAGTGAAAAATTGACTCTCAGTAAGAATTGAACCCCAAATATCTCTTCCATTTATTAACAGCTGGGCTGGCCAAAGATCAGTGGACCAGGTGGTAGGACACAGATGCCGGAAAAAAAAAAAAAAAATCAACCTACCCTCAGAAGCAGTCAATAGGGAAAACTCAGGGGGGGAAAATGTCAATTTAAATAAAAAAACATCAGAACCACCACCACTGCGGGGTAAAAATATTTGTCACTAGAATAAGCTAAAGTATATCTGAAATTAAATCAGCAATGTCTATTTCTAAGGGGCCTTTCTACCATGATAAACAAACTGAAAAATTACAGACTGTAGTCTTGCTTCAGAACATTGCCATCACTCAGCATGTGGTCTTTCCATATTCAGTGAACAAACTACCTAAGTAGTTTGTGCTCCAATGTCAAATTTTAACTATATTAAGCCATTATCTGAGTTTATCATCAGAACAAAAGCAAATGCATCTCATTCCATAGGTTTATAATTTCATCAGTTAAACAGTGCTTATGTTATTTGTTTCCTTTTAGTTCTATTTGTTGTTGGGCTAAGTGGATTTATACTACACAATGGAAGTTGGGTCTGAAATATTCCATCAGGAATTATAGTCATAGGGGTGCTACTATAAAAAGGACAGAGATCAGAAAGATGGGGTGCATCCATACATGAAGACATGTGCACTTGCAGCAGCTCAAATAAAAGGAGCACAAATTTGTGCTGGAGATTTGTGCCTCGGACCTGAACATGCACTTTGGTGCAAGGCAAATTGTACCACCTGGAACAAACTGACCCTGCCCAGCTTCTCCCAGATCTGTGGCAAGTGGGAGCTAGAGGCTGAGGCCAGCGCCTGTGCTGGCTCCAGCAGAATAAAAAGCTGCCTTGGTAAGCAGCTCAGGGCTACTTCCCCTCAGCAGCTTCTGAGGCCCAGCCAGCTGGGACTAGGGACAATAACCCCTTGTACCAGCTGGACTGCTGAAGCAGTCCTAACCTAGAGCAGCCCCTGCACCCTCTACCCACTGCACTCTGGCAGTGGGGACTACTGCCTGGCTGAGACCTGGCTGCTGCCACCTGCAACAGCATGCGGCCCCATTGCTGCGTGCTTACCAGAGCTGGATGGGGACTACATGGCCACCTGGGCTGTGGTACAGGCACTGCAAAAGAGCCTCCTGCACTTCTGGGCCAGCTGCCAGTGGGCCATGTCTGAAGAGTTGGCCTTCATGCGGACCTGATGTTATGTCTTCCGGTACCCCTGCCCAGCCTTCTGGACAGCTATTGCCCAGATGTGTTCATTGTGGTGGCTCACTTTGAACTGTCAAAGCGTGTCCTCCTGGCCCTGAATTGCAAGATCAGCCACCTCATCTGTCCTCCAGCTGGGTCCCTGGCCCTGGGCAGGTTCCTCTGTCCAGTCTTACCACTTGTCTCACCAGCAGAGATCCTGGTGTTCCCTGTTTAAAAACTGCAAATTCTCCGATAGAAAAACCAAACTTTCATTAAAATACCCAAAATCCATGTTCTTCTATGATTAAAATGAAACACCACTATACATTGAGAGATTAGTTGGGCAATATTTTACTGATATATTTACAGTTTTAAAGCCATTTAGAAGTCTATCAGTGCCTCCATCATCATAATAAATGACTTCTAAATATCTATAGACTTTGACATTTGCTTTTGGTTTGGTTTTTTTGTTGTTTTTTTATTTGTTTGTTTTTAATCAGAGCTGTCCCTGCTCACCAAGATGTGGGGCACTGATATGCTGGTACCCTGCCTTTGCCCCTCACTCCCAACCCATAGCCCTGCCAGTACCACTCACTCCTGACCTGCAGCCACCGCCTGCCCCCACTAGCTTCCTCCCAGCACCAAGACATGACTCCAGCTGCAGCTGTTTCACCCACAGCTTTGGGTAGAACAGCTCCCAGGCCAGCCTCCCCATGAAGAGGCTTCTGTAGGGCCAGGGGGGCTCTAAGCCTGGCTTTGGAGTCCTCTCCTACCCACAGTGCTTCTCTCTCTCTTCCCTGCTGCCCCCTCCCCCCAAGTGGTTCCTAGGACCATTGGGCTGCGTGTCCTAGCACCGTTGTGGGCATGGGACAGGGCTGCAGTGTGGCAATTGTACCTGCAGCCATGGCTCCCATCAGCAGGTCCTGTCCCATTCTATGTGGCCAGCTGGGCATGCAGGGTATGAGATCTGTGGGGGGCATGTGGGGAGTGGGCATAGGGTTTGTGGGGGAGGGGTATGGGGCTTGTGGCTTGGTATATAGGTGGGAGGTTTGTCGGGGTAGTTTGGTAGTGTGGGGTTTGTGGGTGTGGGGAGGCTGTGTGGGTCAGGGGGGACTGCTTGGGAAGGGTGGGCCCCTGTCCCCCCACATAATGCACAGTCCC
>NW_005842170.1:1942250-1951458 GCF_000455745.1 Alligator sinensis
CCAGCTGCCTGAGACCCAGCGCCACCTGCTGTGGTCCCAGCCTGGCAATATACACCTTCAAGCAGGACTGTGACACTCCTGCTGTCACCTGGGATCCTGTCACCACATGCAAGTGTCACACATCAGGCCAGGCCAGGTCCTGCCTCCAAGTGCCCCTCACACCATCAGGATGGGCTGACTCCATGGAGGCAGTACCCGGCCCAACCCAATGTACAGCCACTGCCAGTAGTGTTAGAACCCAGGGTGACAGCAAAAGCAGCCTGGTCCTGCAACATGTGGCACAGCTGGCACTGGTCCCAGGCAGCTAGGGCTGCACCGTGCAATGGCAGGGGAGGCTCTACCAGCAGCAGGCCCTGAGCACCTGATGGCCACGAGCAGTCCCCCTCACCCCCACAATCTCCTCCACCAGCCTCCCAGTTCCGCCCCACCCCCAAACACCCCTACACACAATCCCCCCCATCCCCACGTCCCTACTTACAGGGGACACTGCCTGGGCCTGGGTCACTGCTGCAGTCTTACCCCACTCTTATTTGCCCTAGCACACTGCCTCAGGCAAGAGGAGAAGGGGGCAATCAGGTGCCAGAGCATCTCCTTGGAGGACCCAGCCTCCAGTTGCCTCTGTGCTGCTTTTTTGGTTTTGTTTTCTTTTCGATACCAGGATTTCCCAGTATCAAATTTAGAGTCCACGTTGCAAATATGCAGTCTGGAGAACATTTTTTTTGTTCCCAGCATGCCTCTTGCAGTGTCTCAAACTGTTTTGAGATGCTACAACTGGTACATGCACATGTGTCTGGACATGGCCATAATGATCTTTACACAGCAGGAAAATGAAAAGAGAGATAGATAATCCAAGTTTGAGCCCATTCATTCAACAAAGAAGAAATTGTAGATATTATAATTTGCTGAATACCGTGGGATTCTGTGGATGCTGTCTACATGCATATTCTGAATGAGCGCTGAGGCTGCTCTCAGTTATGCTGAGACTGTACAATTCCTTTGGCAGATCCAAGAATAGATTTTTTTCCCCACTGTTCCCAGTTGCCAACTATCTGTAAATTTAAAAATGTGTTAAAAGTTGGTGTTAAAGCCTAAATTTGAATCTGGACCTTGTTACTGCCTACTGCCAGGTCCTGGACAGGTTACATTTACATTATATAAAACACAGGCCAGTTAAAAACTTTGGCTATTAGTAAACCATTTCCAAATTGTCAGTAAAAAATGTGCTTGGGTTAGTAACCCTGTTTCTGGTCAGAACAAAATGAAGCCAGATCAGATAATGTTCCTCCCAATAGTCTAGGGCAGTGTTGCCCAACCCAGCCAGTGTGTAGAGCCAGTCCCCAGGACACCCTATGGGTCTATAACTTTAGCAACAGTGACAGTGTTAATTGCTGAGGCTCCAAAAGCTGTGACAATTAATCTTGCTATTGCTCCCCCACTGACAAATTTCTGGAGTGTTGGGGAGTCCAGTGAGCCACGTTACATTGCTCCCTGGACTGGATCCAACCTTTGGGCTGTATCTTGGTCTAGGGCAAGTGCATCTATTCATTTAGGCTCAATATTTTGCATATATGTTTTTAAAAAGAGTGTGTGCACGCATGAATGTGGATCAGGTCATTGCAATACATGTTCAGATCCACCCCTACTTCTCAGTCCAACCTCCTGCTAGTTTGTTTCTTCAGCCCCAATTCAGGAAAAAAAAAATTACAAACAAAACTATTCACACATCCAGCATCAATGTATTCCTGAATACTTCCATTCAGAAATCAGAGTGAATTACTAGTCCCAAGAACCAAAACCACAACATCTTTGCCCCAGCAATCACAAGCTCCACTTCAGCTATTTGAGCAGACTCTAGCAAAATTTGTCATTGGAACTTCAGTCTTAGCAGGCCACATTCAGCAGCAAAGGAGCAGAATCCATTCAACTGGCAACTTTCCAGAAGATAAAAGCAAAACAGTCCAGGTTTCCACAGCCAGGATTCAATCAAAGCAGACAAAACCAACAACACTGAGGGAAACTCATAATCAGCAGTATGCAGTATAGGTCTTGGCAGTTAAGAAAAACCACAAATCCCTTTTTAAGAAGTGAATGAAACAAAAAGGATAATTAGTTTTACTCTAAGTTTTATCTCAATGTGTGCGTGTTTGTATTATGTATAATATTTATATTATTAGGAGATATTATTATATCAATTATATTATCTATTACACACACACACAAAGATCACAAGAATTCCCATAACTGCAGCAGACCAATGAACTGCCATTCTGTGCTGGCACTATAACAAAACCCAGGAGACAGTTAAAACAGAGTTCTGACAGAAAAAAAAAAAGTTTGAGAGTTACCTAAAGGATATTTTTTTTAAGCCAAAATAAAATCATTCCCTTAGCACAACTAGGCCACAGTCTATAAAGCGTGATGCTAATGCCAAAAAGCTCACCATTGCAAACAAATTTTACTATGCCAATATACACACAGGTTTACATTGGGGTCCAACACGCAACAGAAACTGCATTGTTTCATAAATTTCTACCATACAATACAATAGGTACCCAGCTTTCAGAAGACATGTATAACTGCTTAATGCTACCCAACTAAAGTTAAGGACGTGCATAAGTCATTTGGAAAATTGGTTCGTGATTAGTATAGTAATGCCCAAGCGGAGGTTTGTCTTAAAGGTCAAGGTCACCCTGCATTATGGCTGCAACAAGGGCCTCACTTATGGAAGCAAACACAGTTAAAATCTAGTTAAAATCTTATCCCAGACAGCCACAAGTTCAGAAGACATTGGTAACTCAATCCAGAAGGATATAACATGGCATGGAGCAAAGAGAGTTACTGGATTTGCAGGAAGCTACCTCATGATATCTAAAGTGACTAGAAAAGCTACAGTTTGACCTTTTATGAAGCCTAAAGATCTAGTTTTCATTTCCTGAGCTTCAGGTTTTTGTAAGTCTTTGTTTTCTCTTGGGATGAGAGTTTCATAGTAATACATACCCTCTTCCTCCTTGTATTATTAGCCCCTGTACTAACTACTGGTGAAACCAGAGAGACAAAGATAAACCAACAGCACTCGTTATACCACAAAGCAAATATTGATCCAGAACAGTCTGCCACAGTGTTGTTTTTTTTAATTCACTTGAAATTCTGCAACAGTAACTACTATATTATATAAAAATAATTAGATTTCAAATGCCAGGTTTTATGAACAAGCCAATGCAGAGATAGCCAAGTTGCTATCACCTTTTCTGAATTTCAAAATTAATCTTTTAATCAGTTCTTAATCGAGTACATTCACTTCAAGTGCCAGAGAGAGAAATGAGGCATGCTAATGGAGTCCCCAGGACTCACTACCTAAGCATATCGCTAAACAAAAAAAAAAAAAAAAAATCTAGTCCGTGTTTTTATTGGTCTGCATTAACCTAAAATACCCCTCTAAATGCACTATTAAAGATAGCTATTCATTAGTAATTATTTTATAATAGAACAAAATCTATAGATTTTAAGGGAGGGGTGGGGAAGAGACTTCAAGTAAGGTTTGTTGGGTATCTTCTCCTCCACTGTCAAAGTATTTTTAATAATCTAGGCTTTCTTCAACTATTTGCTTCAAAAAAATCCTTAGAAGCTAGTGCTGTCAGAGAGGAGTTTCATGAAAAGATCTCAGCATCCCAGTCTCCAAAAGGTCAAACTGTGGACTTTACCTAGTCTGGACGGAATTATTATATCTTTTTTGGATTCCACAATTTGAGATAGCATTACTGTTTACTCTCACATACATTACTTGATGTCTTTTTTGCTTGGTTAGCTTTTATATTATTGAAGCTATTAGACTTTACTGAATTTATTTCAAAGTAAGATTTAATATATACATACACAGAAACTCATCTCAGTGTTAGTTAACTAAGTTTTACTTTTGATACAAACCCTGAAAGATAATATTTTCTGGTAGAAGACATCACTGATTTCTTCATGGACATTTGCACTTTGAAGGTATGAGCAAGTGTTACATTTAGACTGACAGACTGATCTAAATTCCCTACTTGTGCATGCGTTTGTGGGGTTTAAATCCACCAAAAAATAAAACAGACACACCTGATTTAAGTTAGATCACTTCAGGAGAACCTGTTCTAGTGAACATCTGCATGGTTTCACAGCACAACCCTGTGGCTGAGAAAACCCAGCCACTCACCCCAGCTGTACCTTACACCTTCAACCAGACCATTTTTAGCACCCCCACCATCCTCCGGGATTAGACAATACTTACTATATAGCTAAATAGAGTTTGTCTAGCACAACTCCTTCAGCCTTTAAGAAGTGTGGTTGTCAGGAAGGGACTAGAGAACAGAACAGCCTTACCTTGCAAGGCAGTCTTTACCAGATGGACTAAAGTCCATGAATGCTACGGTAGTTTATCTCATCAGCTTCAGCAGTTTCTAAGCAAAGAAAAACATCAACAAAAAATGGACAGTTTAGATGGGTCAGCTGAATGCACATTAACAATGTAAGAACAGGCTCTCAATACCACAGCCAAAAAGCAGACATATAACTAAAATGCTTGAGGCAACATCATTTGTACTTTGCAATTTTAGAGAATAACAAAACTGCATTCTGAAAGGTTCAGACTAACCCCTTGATAAACCGTATATTTGAAAAATTATTTAAAGTTTGATATATGAAGGCTGTCAAGAGGTTTAACTTTATATTTACAGGAAAAAGAACAACATTTTGACTTCTCAGAGAGAGCCGCCTGTCAAAAAAAGAGACCTTTTTGCAATTTAAGCGAACAAACAAATAGCACATTAGTCTGAGGTCTATTTCTCCAGTACAATAACAGCATTACTTTATAAAGGCCTTTCGCAGGCCATTACATTTCAGTGTGATATGGGTAAAGATGATATTCATTCTACCTGGTCACATATAAAATAGCACCTGAAACAATGCATTTGGTTTTCTGTTAAACCAAATTAGCTACCCTAGAGTAAGCCACCATCACCTATTCATTTATTTCAGAATGATACAAAGCTTGGTTTTGTTTCATGAATCAGGCTTTAATTAGAGTATTTTAGAAAACGTGTCCCCTCCTCTGTGTTCTGCAATTAGTTAAATATTATATAATTTTATTTCTTCCTGTTCTGTCTGTGTTGAAAAGATCAAAAGAAAAAAAAAAAGTTCCATTCATTAAAATGAAATTATTGTACATGTACCAGAAATACATTTGTTTGTTTCTTCTTGAAATTTAAAGTTGATTTTGTTTCTTCTTGAAATTTAAAGAAAATTTCCCCACCCTAATGAAAACCAAAAGCCCAAGTCAGTCACTGTCAGAAGAATCACTGCTGGATCTAGTCAGAGAATGAATATGTGCTCGGAAAAGTCTTAAATATAATCAACAAGGCAGTTTTCCATTTTAGGTCTCAGTAAGTTGCATCTACCTATATGTTGCTTATGGCAAGATCAAAGTCTAGAGCCCAGAAGCTTCCAAGTCTTGCACAAATGTTTGTCTTCACACTGTGCAAGTAACCCTATTGGGGTCATTGGAATTTACTCACACAGTATAACATTAAACAGGAGCAATCTTTGCAGTATGGTGGTTTTCTGATGGTTTCTTCTATTTGGTTTTCTAGGACAGGAACACATCTCTCATGATGGCAGAGAATACAATTTTCTCTATGTCCTAATATATATATTTTATAATTTTTTTTGAGGGAAAGACTCTCTCAAGGTCATAAGGTAGCTTCATTTCAGTTTCTGGCCTCTCCTGTTCTGAGAAGCCTCCCTAGTATTTGTGCTGAGTATTGGTGTCCTCATGTTACACAAACACAACACTAATTCTCTTTTCTTTTCCCTAATTCTTCTCTTCCAGCCCTTCCCAAAACAAAAGAAAAATCGTCTGCCTCCTTTGATAACCACATGGTGCATTCTTTCTCCCTTGTTTAGTAAGCCTGCAGACCTGTCTCACAATAGAACAGGAAAAATAGATTTGTTTGTTTGTTTGCTTGTTTGTTTGTTTATAAATGTTGGTCCCTCCCCACAAATGTGAATATTATCTTACCTGAAAAGGAAAGGATCTCCATCTCCTCAGCTTGTCTTTCCTACAACAGGTAATACTCCACTAGTTTAGCTCAAATGAGAGTTACCACATTGTGAAACAACAGCCAAACTACCCACAGGGATTGGGCTAGCTGCACATATTGACTGGATTAGCCCCTGATGACTGTCCTAATTAGAACTGCAGCCTGTGTCAGCCTCCCTGCTGCATTACTATCTCAAATATCAACAGTACTTAAGCTCCAACCCACATTCCCCTATGGGCCAGTTTGCTCAAGGTTAAGGCAACATTCGACTTGATTTTTGTGTATGGACGTAAATCAAGTAGGGGCAACACTCAGGTTATGCCTCAAGTTAGCACTCTAGGGAAGATAATCCCTTTCTCTTCCTACTTCACCAGTTATAATGCACATCTGTTAAGCAATTAGGCACTTGACAATGGCTACTGGTAGTCTAGCGCTGGCAGCTGGCTGAGAGCTATGATTAATTGTAAAGTCAGTTCACTATTCAAATGGGACTGCATCCAAGTTTGTAATCCTACTCTATAAAATAATCTAATGTACTTTGCCTGGGGTTTTTTGTTGGTATGAGTTTTAACAAAACAAGCTGGTCTAAAAACAATGGTTCACAACAGATTCATTAGTTTAGGAGTTCTACAATTTGTCTGAATTTTGGAAGCTTGTGATGTTTACTTTTCTTTTGTTAACCTTTTATGTTTCTGAAATGTACTTGTTTCAGGCATCTCTGAAAGCCTGCCATAGCCATGGGACCAGTGATGCTAATATGAGATACAATAATTGTAATATTGACCATCCTTATTTAGCTGTGTGTTATAGTATAAAACATCTAAGTTATTCCAAAATTGGCAGTCCGTGAATAAACTGACTATTGAAATTCCTTTTGCATATTAGAGGAACCCAGTCATTTATCTTTCATATTGTTCCATTCTATTGTTCTGATTTCTGTTTGGGTAATAACTCGGTAGCACTCATACAGCTGCAATGATTTAATTCAGGTTATGACATTTTAGAAGACATGTCTGAATGTGAAATATAGTAACAGAGCAGCATCCTTTACAAAATAGCACATTCTGTAGCCATTTTTCATATTCATGCCACATCTGGACACCAGCTGTCATAGTGCTACTATTTAGGAAATGTTTCCCTGACCTTTTTCCACTCTTAGACTACTGTAGATAGATATGGTGTGAATTAACATAGATTAATATGGGTTCAATACTACACGCTCATTTGATCCTTAAAGGCACAGTCATATATTAGGGGTAATACAGAGCCATATCGTCCCTAGAGATCTCTAGGAGAAAATCCCTCTTGGTCACAGGGATGTGTAGAAGCATACTGCTCCTTCAGTATCTTCTCATCCATCAGAATTCAGAAAATTACACTAGTGAGAAATTGATACTTGTGATGTTCTAAACACATAACAGTACTACTCTTCCCTTCCCCTCCACTGGAGTTAGAAGAGACGTTCCTTCATTACCGCCTACGTCAAAAGGGTAGTACACCTTTCAGTGACTGCTTTGAGCATAGGAAAGTTTATTTCTAGCTCAGAATTGAGATTTTAATGCATAGGTGGGTTTTATTAAGAAGCAGCAAAGAATAGGGGTAGTTCAGACACTCAGCCCAGGTTTGAGTTTCAGCTCCATCTGATTTGAAGTAGGAACCTGAGCTTGAGTTTGCTGCAGTCCAGCTGAGTGTCCTACTTACTTCCTCCCATTTGAGCCTTATTTTGCAACAACTTATTGGGGTCTCATTTTCATTCCAAATCTGGAACCAAAAATCTCAAAATCCCCATATCATTTTTTTGCAACACAGAGTTGCTGTTTACTCCTGCTCTGGCATTCAAATATAATCAGTCACTGTAGAGCTCAGCCCTGAATGCTGCTGAGGGTCTTCCAAATTCCATTTATGTCAAGGGGAGGAGAGGGGATGGGCTACATGAAGGGCCAAGCCACACTGGGTGAAATAGAATGTTTGTTTAAAGTCAGAATAACAGCAATAAGGCAAGATTTACCTACTTCACTACTGTGTACATTTAGGGTGGCCCTCATAGTGGAAAGTCTGGTTGTCCTCTGTCCTCTATTTTTCTCTTCAAAAGGACGTAAAGGCGTTGGGTTTTGTATCAATAGAAGAAGAGTAGCAGAAAACTGGAATGTCCTCTATGATGGCCACCCTCGTACACTGGAACATTTTCTTTCACATACTATCTGTAATACTTTGATATCATGGAATGCAGCCTTCCCCACTTCCCGAGCGAGAAGAGAAATAGTCCAAGGATATGCCATCAAAATTCCCTGTTTTGGGGAAGATCTAGTGTAAAATGGTAGATATACATTTCTGCTTAGGAACTAATTTCAGGTTTAGGTTGCTAATACATAGCAAGCAAAAGGTATTCCAGTACACTGCAACTTTAAGTGGTGATTTCATTAAATAATTCAGTATCTTCTGCACACACTACCTGTTTGGTCCATCCCTAGTCACTTGATATTGGATTATATTATATATTCTGCTCTTAGTATACAATCTAGTAAAGCTGGTAAGAATGAAATATGAGTTATTTAGATCATAAATGAATATAAACTATTCTCAGACATATGCTCAAAATAAGTATATTTTCCACCTTGTCATGTCATGTAGTATAACATATTACTTCAGCTGTCATTGCTGTTTTATTATGCAATATGTTAACACTTAAAAGCTACTATGAGGTGTATGTGCTCTCCAGTACAATCACTTGTGACAATAAGTAATGGACTTGAAATTATCAGCAGATTTGTCATATCCTAATGCACAGGCATTATACAAGCTGCAAACATTTAGCTCCACTTCAGTAAAGACTTATTTTATAGTTATAAGTAGTAAAACTCATGAGCAGGAAATAAGCTTAATTCCCCATCCACTTAAATAACCAGTAAAGCTCAGGAACAGCTACAGCCTACAGCCCAGAGGACATCCTAATAAAACTTAATGGAGAGGTTCTGTGCTGTGTTTTCACACTCATGATCAATTCAAATGCAAGGACTTTGTGCTTCTGGGGTGTGAATCTTGTTGTTTTTTGTTAAGTTTTCATAGTGCACAAAATACATAGAGCAGATGCTGAAGGAGCTGCACAGAGAAGCAAGATCTTCTCTCCAGGGAATACA
>NW_005842170.1:1951468-1968649 GCF_000455745.1 Alligator sinensis
TGTAACTCACTCTAACACCTGACCAGATAGTTAAAGGTATTTTGGTGCCTAAAGAAGTAGATCAGGAAAATTTCAGAAGTGCATAAGCACTTAACTTCAATGGATTACAAAGGAGATTTTGAAAATCCCACCCCACACCTTCATCTTTAGGTGCCTTTGAAATTCTGGCATTTGGGGCTAGATATAGAAAGGGACATAGGCTCTGCAATGACAAGCTTCACAGCACATACCTTTTAGGCCTCTGGGTTCTATTTCCTACTCTAAGGACTATTTATGTACTTTATATAAAGCAGTCCTATAGAAAGACCCTTGAACACAGTTTAGGACTAAGCCCAAATGAATGCCTTACCAGTAGCTTAAGTCATATTCTTGCTTTCTTCCTCTTTCTGGATAAATAAGTCTTGAGTCCTTTCCTACAAGATCAGTGAAGAATAACCCTGATCTCAGAATATCAGATCGCCTGGTAGTTAGGGTACTGCCCAGGGATGTGAGAAACAGACAGAGAACAAAATTAACTGGGTGCCCTATATCCTGTGTAACTAACCTTACCAATGAGCTGTTGTATAAAAGTAAGGGAAATGGTCCCTCTGCATTTTCCTAGTATCTCTAGGAAATACTGTGGTTGCATGTTAAGCAGCCTGTGAGAATATCACATTATACACAAAAGAACAGGTAGGGCCGGATTCTATTCTACCTATTAGGCACCTAATTGAATTTAGACACCCAAGTGCAATTCTATTCCATCTTCTTAAAGTCCTGAAAAAAATCCATTAGTGCATCTACTTCTATACCATACCATTGTGGGGGCTGGGCTCAAGGGATCAGAAGCCCAGGTAGTCTTTTCCTCTGTGATCCCAGTTGCAAGTCATGGTCCTAGGAGGAAAGGCTGCATTGAGGAAGTGAACCGACAACTCTGACAGTGGTGCCACTGAGAGGGCTTCAGCTTCCTCAACCACAGCATGCACTACAGGGAGAAAGGACTCCTGGGAAGGGATGGCATCCACCTCATACAGAGAGGTAAGTCCCTGTTTTTGGCCAGGATGGCTGATCTTCTAGATAGGGCTTTAAACTAAGATTGCTGGGGGACAGGAAAACAGTGACAGGAGCTTGCCCAGGGACCAACGTACAAGAAAGCTCTGTAAACAGGGACACTAGGAGAGCAACTCCTGCAGGAGCTGAGAGAATAGTTGTCCTTCCACATGACAGGAAATGGAGGGTTTCAATAGGAAGACTCAGGTGCCTGTACACTAATGCCAGGAGCATGGAGAACAAGCAGGAAGAGCTAGCCCTCCTGCTCTCCAGTGGGCATTATGATCTAGTCAGGATTATGAAGACCTGGTGGGACTCCTCACATGATTAGAGCATAGACATAGAGGGCTACACCCTGCATAGAAGGGAGTGGGTAGGGAAGAAAGGAGGCATAGCTCTTTATGTGAAGGAGCAGTACAGCTGCTTGGAGGCCAACATCAGCTTCAAAGATGAACGGCTTTAAACCCTCTGGGTCAAGCTGCAGGGGGGAAGGAGGGAATGGCAGCATGGAGAGAGAGACCTAACTGTAGGTATATATTACAGACCACCAAACCAGGGGGAGAGACTCAATCTAGAGTTCACTCGAGAACTGACAGAAGCCACACAAGCACAGGACATGGTCGTCATGGACAACTTCAATTACCCAGACAGCTCTTGGGAGGAACACTCAGCCAAGTCGGATCAGTTGCATTCCTTCCTGACCCACATAAAAGAGCTCTTCCTGGTTCAGGAGGTGCATGGACCAACCAGAAGTAATGCTCTCCTAGACTTGATTCTGGCCAAAGGAGATGACCTGTTGACTGACTTAAATATAGAGGGTAGCCTGGGCAACAGCTTTCACTGTCCATAGCAAGGCAGACAAATCAGATAGCAGGGTTGAAGTTTTGGACTTCAAAAATGGAAATTTCAACAAGCTCAAGTCACTAGTAGGGGTAGTGCTGCAGGACCAAGGACTGAAGGTGAAAGGAGTAAATGAAAAGTGGTCGTTTCTTAAGGAAATTATCCTTGAAGCATAAAGGAAGTCCATTCCCATATGGAAGAAAGGTACCAGGAGGGCTGTTAAGTCCTCTTGGCTAAACAGGGAAATCACGGTCCTCCTAAGAAAGAAGAAAGAGGCTTAACAAACAGTGGAAGCTTGGGACAGACCCCAAGGAGGACTATACAACAACGGCCTGCACTTTTAGGGAACAGATTAGAAAGGCTAAGGCAGCAACTGAGCTTAAATTAGCAACGGGAATTAAGGACAACAAGAAGTCCTTCTTTAAGTACGTAGGGAACAGGAGGAAAACAAATGGGAATGTCGGTCCACTGCGCAACAATTCATGACAGCTGGTTACCAGCACTCAGGAGAAAACTGAACTCCTGAATGACTACTTTGCTTTGGTTTTTCACCAGGCCAAGGGGAAAATCATGTCAGATAGGGTACAGAATGAGTAGGGCAGGAATGAATTCCTTCCTACTATTGTAGCACTGGTGTGTGACCAATTAAAAAAAATTAGACATATATAAGTCATCAGGACCAGATGAACTCCATTTGACAGTGCTGAAGAGCTGGCCAAAGTCATCATGGTACCCCTGGTGAAACTCTTCCAAAACTCGTGGCACTCTGGGGAAGTCCCTGAGGACTGGAAGAGGGCCAATGTTGCACTCAACTTCAAGAAAGGGAAAAAGAAGGAGGCCCTGGGTAACTATAGGCCAATTAACCTAACTTCTATCTCAGGGAAAATCCTGGAAACATTCATTAAGGTATCTATGTGCAATAGGCTTACAGAAGGTAGGATTCTGAACAGTAGCCAGTATGGCTTCATCGCGGGCAGGTCTTGTCTTACCAACCCCATCTCCTTTTATGATCAGGTAACTCACATCCTGGATAAGAGAGAGGAGGTTGACATTGTATACCTTTACTTCCAAAAAAAAAATTGTTCTAGTAACCCACAATTGAAGGATTGTGGGTTTAACTGTGAGATGATTAGGTGGGTACGAAGCTGGCTGCGGGGCAGAACCCAGAGAGCCCTAACAAATGGATCTGTGTCATCCTGGCAAGAAGTGGCCAGTGGTGTCCCACAGTGATCGGTGCTTGGTCCACTACTTTTCAACATCTATATCAATGATTTAGATATGGGGGTGAAGAACTCACTGGCCAAGTTTGCAGACTACACCAGGTAATGGGGAAGCGTGGTCATGACTGAAGATAGGATACAGATACAGGTGGATCTAGACAGGCTGGCAAGTTGGGCAGATCAGAAGCAGATGACGTTCAAGCACAGTGATCGGTGCTTGGTCCAGTACTTTTCAACATCTATATCAATGATTTAGATATGGGGGTGAAGAACTCACTGGCCAAGTTTGCAGACTACACCAGGTAATGGGGAAGCGTGGTCATGACTGAAGATAGGATACAGATACAGGTGGATCTAGACAGGCTGGCAAGTTGGGCAGATCAGAAGCAGATGACGTTCAACACTGAGAAATGTAAAGTGCTCCACCTGGGGACGAACAACCCCCTACACAACTACAGGTTTGGCTACACCAAACTGACCAGCACCATGAATGAAAGGGACCTGGTGGTAATAACAGACCACAGTATGAATATGAGCTGGCAGTGAGATGCTGTAGCCAGCATGGCAAATAATACTCTGGCATGCATCAATCGATACATCTCCAGCAAAACTAAGGAAGTGATTCTTCTGCTCTACTCAGCATTAGTGAGACCCCAGCTGGAGTACTGCATCCAGTTCTGGGCTCTGCACTTTAACAAGGATGTGGCAAAGCTTGAGAGAGTCCAGAGAATGGCCACGCATATGATCAGAGACTTACACGGCAAGCCATACGATGAAAGGCTGAGGGACCTGGGACTCTTTAGCCTGGAAAAGAGAAGGCTGAGACGGGGCCTGGTAACAGCTTACCACTACATCAGGGGAGTACATCAAGGGCTCAGTGAACCAGGGCACCTTAGGGAAAACCAGAAGTAATGGCCACAAACTCCTGGAAGACCATTTCAGGCACAACATGAGGAAAAACTTCTTCACAGTTAGGATGCCCAGACTCTGGAATCAGCTTCCTCCTGAGGTGATGCCATCACCTACCCTGGAAATCTTCAAGAAGAGACTGGACAGTCACCTTGCTGGGGTCACCTGACCCCAGTTCTCTTTCCTGCCTGGTGCAGGGGGCTGGACCCAATGATCTTCCAAGGTCCCTTCCAGCTTTACAATTAATCTATGAATCATCTTACCCTTGAGACTGAATCAGAAACAAGCAGAAAGGAGGAGGTCAACCTACTTACCTTTGGATTAATTGTTTTAAAGAGACTTAAATAGGGTGCTCCAGAAGTGCATTTAGGCACTTAAGTCCATTTACACACCTAGAAAGTGGAATCTAACCCACAGGCTGCCTATACATGTCCTCAGAGTTGTGGGGGGGAGGCACTTTAATTAGAGCAGTTCCTAGGTAGCTGCTTTAATTAAAACACTGCTGCATCACGTGTATTAAGCCCCCCCACACATTTAAAAATGGCTGCAGGTTGCTCTCTCTAAACCTCATTTGATGAGGTTTAGTTAAAGCACCCTGCAGCTATTTTTAAACATTCAGGGGCTTAATAAACATGACACTGTAATGATGCTGCAGCATTCTAATTAGAACACAGAGTCAATTAATTAAGTCTGCTCTGACACATTCTAATTAGAACACCAATGAGCACATGTATAGACAGCCATAACTTTTGAATTTTAATCAGGTTTAGACTATGTACATATCAGCCCTCCCAAGAAAAGGACATCTCTGGAAAAATGCAGCAGCATAACTTTAGGCCCTTGGGAAACGTTAAAGTAAAATAAATAAATACCTGCATGCAAATAAACATACATAAAACCAGGCATCTGTCGCCTTTAGGCACCTTCAGAGTTCGAAAGAAACTATGTAAGGTTTCCAGTACTGCAGTTCAGGTATTAGATGCCTAAATTTGACTTCACTCCCACTTAAGGCACCAGAGTCCTTTACTGAATCTAGCCCCTAATCACTATTCTTTTTTCTGAAAATGCCTATAGAAATATTCATTACTCTTCAATTATAAAAAGGTTTTTGTAGTAAGGGCATCTAACCTGACAACTTTCGATCATAGTTAGCATTGACTACATAATGTATGGTCGCATCTGGACCTTAGAATTAGGTAGAAATAATCAATTTCTTCTTGAGGCTTTAGACCTTACCTTTGAATCAGAAGCCTAAAAGCACACTTCAAGTATCAGTCCTTTAGCAATCTTTTCTCTCAATGTTCCATCAGGTTGCTGTTTGTATGTGACTGAAAGAAAGGTTTCAGTACAATTTTCTAATAGAAGAAAGCTTCTCCAGAAATACAGTATAGTTTAGCAGTGGTAAGAAGTAGCATGCATGAAATTGCAATCTATGAAGACAGTCCATTGTAAGTAATACTGTTCATGAATTTTACATCGCTGCCTTCATTTCTTTTTCATCTATTCCCTTCCCTCTTTCATTACTTCCCTCAGTTTACAATTCTGTATTTACTTCTGTTCTGACCTCTTGAAAAACTTTCATTATGATGCTTGCTATTTGTCAGAAACTCAGTATATGCCAATTTTATTTGCAGCTTGATTTTTATTATCATAGGATTCAATATATCAATGACTCTTCTGATAATTTACACAGCAGTTGAACCCAGAATGATCACATACATGCATTTTTTTAAATAGGGTTTTCACTTTGTCCCTATTAAAGGCATCTTCTATAAGTAGTTAATTAATAGTTAACTTGTTAGAGAGACTGATGTTTCATGAGACTTGTTAGACAGTGTCAGTTTTAAAGGACCATGCTAAGTGATTGAAATTAATTTTCTCAATCAAAACCAATTATAATAATCACATAAAAGTTTAAAACTAAATAATTTTCCTTACTGACATTTTCCTCATTCTTTTCATTATTTTGTTATAATAGGAATTGAAATGTGTAGGATTTTTAACATATATTCTATATATAAATAAAAACACATGGTGACAGTTCCTCATCTGATATAAACTGCCGTACTCCACTGAACTCAGTGAAGCTACAACTTTTTATGTCAGATGTGAATCTCCTCCATTATAATGTGAAAAGACCTTTCAGATCAATCCAGCCTAGGCTTTCTTAAACTCATTGGTTTCTCTTTGTGTAAACATAGCATTTTTAAGTCTAATTTATTTGATAAATTCTTCAATATTTTCAAATTTCAACAAACAGATGTATATGTACACACACATAATCTGATTGTCTGTAGCAAAAGCTTTGCTATATATACCTGGTGCCTAATACAAAGAGACTTTCTTTAGCTGCACTACCAAAATACTAGCCCTGGTTTAGGTGAAAGTGTCATCCCTGTGATGCAAGTTTTGGACAAAAATTAACACCTCTTAACTGCTATTATGATGAAGACAGAATATACATCCAGATTTCAAATAGCTAAGTATATTTCAGATCCAAAAACCTGAAGCCTGAAGGCTTACAGCATTTGAACTAAAAGAGATGTTCCTTTGCTCTCAGCAATAGTAAATTCCTTATCTTCTTTGTAGACCGGCCACCAGAAAGCAATATTACATGTGCACACAAGTGACCAATTCAGCTACATTTCTCTCAGTTTGCTTGAGTCTGATTTCCCACTGATTTCATTTAATTCATCTCAAGTTTCCTATACTGAACACAAAGTAAGCAATGACTCAGCTTGACAGTGTGTTAGATGTATGTTCTAAGTTATCAAAACCAGACCAGAAAAATAATAGCTCACATCTTGAAAACAGGGATCAGGCAACACAGTCTTTAAGCAAAATGCCATTCATAAGCATGTCATGCCTTAAACTGCATGGCTACAAACAGTTTGTTGAATTCCAGAAAGAAAAAGATTTGGTTGGGGACATTTATACAGGAAGTTTTATACACTTGAAAGAAATAAGCCTGTTTGTGCTAAAAGGGATTAGCATAAAGCTAATTAATAAAGCATGGCAGACTCAGGTAACAATGTACTTTGCAAATGGCATAAACATGCAAGAGCCAAGACCTTGTATAAATGTGAGAAAAAATGACTGAATGAGATAACTGCAGCACGCAAACATTAAAGCTTAATCCCAGTGTTTTATAGTACTCTCTCTCTCTCTCTCTCTCTCTCTCACACACACACACACACACACACACACACACAGAGTCAGAAAGGAATTCAAATATTTTAAAATATGGCTATATGCATAGCCAGAAAAAAACTGCTCCTTCAGAGATGTTCAGATGCAATAATTATGAAAGCTATATGATTTAGCATTACTATTATCACTTATACTACAGTAGCCTTCAGATGTCCAAGTCTGGCCTTTCCTTGTGCTAGGCACATCATAAGAGACAATCCCTATACTGAGGAGCTAGCAACCAATAGACCTCACAGATGAAGGAGGGAAGGTAAAAAGTTGCAGAAGAAAAAATGAAGCAGCAGGCTCTCACATGCAGCCAGCAGGGTAGTATTAGACCTCAGAACAGAATCCAGAATCTCTGAGTTCTAAATCAGTGTTCCCCAGTCACTGGACCACAATGTCCATCTATATACCTACAGATCAGAGAGAGAACACAAGGGGACAGAAAAATATTGGCAGTCTTAGAAATGTTAAAGTCTGTTTCTCTTCTGCTATGCCTCAAAGCATGAGACAATATAAAAGCCCTAACAACTCAATCAGGACTTCTAGCATATTTATATAATTTAGTTTCCTATCCACTACAGTACTATTTATACTGCTCCCTGGTTCAACAGACCTAGAGGAATGCCTACTCTCCCAGTTTGACCCCGCTTCTTTTATTACGGCATATTTTTCCCATTGCTGGGAATTCACTCTAAGAACTTTTAAATCTGGCTCAAGATTCTTTCTCCATCTTCATTTTGACTGGCTAGGAAGATAAACATGATAGAAATACCAATAGTTTCCCAAAAAGTAGTTAGCTGATCTGTTTTAATCAACATAAGCACATTTAGTCACACTGAAATCCTTGGGAATTCACTACTGACTATTATACCATATGAGTAAATGATCAGTGACACATGGCCTTGGAGCCACAGGATAAGTGTTGTATAATGAGACAGATGTTTAACATCCAGTAAGTTATGAAGATATAAAAGGAATGTCTCTTCAGGGATAAATAAAAATAATTAAAACTTGAATACACTGTTTAGACCCTGATCTATTGAATTATTGGACTACAGATATGTCTATATTGCAAACTGCAATGTAGCATAAAGATGCATGATCTAGCTTTAACCCAACCTGCTCAGATTCTGGAAACAGCATAGCTGAGGTAGCATAGAGCCAACTGACCTTGTTTATTGTCTGGATGGCAGTCCATGCTGCTGCAGCTACCCTGTTCCTCGAGCTAATTCATCTAAAGCAGGCTCAGCTGGCTCTACTATGGTACAGTCTGCATCAGACCAAAGCTTGACCCTCCCTGGGGTGAGACTGTCCTTAGGCACTGTGGCACCACACCTAAATGATGTGGTTCTAGTCCATGATTGGATCTTCTAGACATTAGCACAGGAGAAATAACAAGAATATTGACAACAACTACATACGAATGTAGAGAGCTGATACAAAGCTTCTCATGCCATGGACTGGCTAGGACACAATAATTTCCTAATGGCTGAGCACAAAAGAACTTCAAAATTGCAAGAAAAACAACCAGGAGAACAACTTCCCCGGTAAAAAGAAGAGACAACACTTTCTTATTCATTATCATCAGCAGTCCCTCACAATCAAGGATGATAGTCTTTGATGGCTGCCTTATCTGTGGGTCCAAAGATGGCTGACAAGACTAATCTGGAATCGACAGGTTCTACTGTGACCTGGGCACGTGCTTCTGTACAGGGTGGGTGGCTCTGGATTCTTGGTTCGATATGCCAAACACTGTTTTTGCCACTACGGCTTTTCCAGCTCCTGTTGTCATTGTGAGGTTTCAAAGTCCTGAGATGGTCCTGGGCAATAGTCTCCCACAAGTTGATGTCGATGTTGCATTTTTACAAGTTGGTTTGAACATATGCCTTGATTTCTCTTGAGTATACACCTTGACTGAGCTGGGTGAATAAAACCTGCTTCAGGAGTCTAGAGTTGGACATCCGGATAATGTGGCCAGCCCAGCAAAGTTGATTTCGGATGATCATCACATCAGTGCTCGTGGTGTTGGCTTTTAAGAGAACGCTAACATTGGCACATCTGTCTTCCCACTTGATTTGCAGGATCTTCCACAGCAGGTTTGATGGTACTTTTCCAGCAACTTGATTGGTCTCCTGTACGTTGTCCATATCTTTGCTCTGGACAGTAAGGTGAGGATCACAACTGCTTGATAATCCATGAGCCTGGTTTCAAATATGATATTGCAATCTTCAAATACTTGTTTCCCCAGACGTCCAAAGCATGCCCTTGCACATTTGAGGCAATGTTGGAGTTCTTTGTCAATATCAGCCTTCTGAGGTACAGGCAACGCTCAACTTCCTTATTAATACAAATATTAAAGTCCTTTTGCCTCTATTATCTTGCTAACGAGTTACTGATTTTTCAGAGCCTGAGAGCTTCTTTTTATGCGCCACAACTCTTCCTTTAGGAGGATGTTTTTGTTTTTTTAAAGAAAAACCTTCCTTACTATTCCATTCTTGTCTTCTTATTAGCTCACACTTCTCTGTGTATTTCAGTCAAATTAAAAGGTGTGTCCCTATTTTTCTCCCAGGAGATGTCTTTCTGTTCAATAGCTTGACAGGAATACCAGATTCTTTCCTGTGCACATCCTTAGGTATCCTTAAGTCTGAAAGGGCTTAGAAAAATCTAAGGTCTTAGCCCTGCCATTTATTCAAGGCCATCTACACCTTGGTTCTATTGGTGGGCTGGCTTTTGATCTTTTAGAACCTCCTTTGTTCTATCACTGTGGATTAGCAGCATGCTCTTTCTATTAAATACTTTAAATATTTAAATATTTAGCTATTTAAATCCTTATTACCAGTATTTTCCAGCCTTTTGGCTAATGCTGGCATTACATGGTTGGGTTTCAGCTTCTTCCATGCTCATGGTTTCGTCCTTAAATCAAATACAAACAAACATATATATAAAACAAACTGAACCCTCAGAAGTCTACATAGAACTCTTATTAAAGTTGCTTAGAAGTTGCACACATCAGCATTGGGATAGTCTCATATGCTTTTATAAGTTTCTAATTTTGTTTCCTCAGTCTCTACATTTGCAATCTATTACATTCACCTGACAAGGGGAATTCACAGTTAACAAGCTCAGTAGGCCAAATGTAAGCCTTATGTATGATGTATTTTTATTGTTCAGAGCAACTTAAGCTAGGAACTGAGTAATATTTGTAAAAGTGCCAAAGGAACAAATTCTAAAGGCCCCTGGGGAACTCTACCTTTAAGAGGTTATCACAGAAACCAGCTGGAATTGATTGATGTGTTTCACAGAAGCTCACCTTACATAAGGCCGACACGTTAGAATTCAGACTGAATAAAAGAAATCTCTATCAGACTCCTTGGCTCTGAGTGGTTTCTGAACAAAGCATGGTATCTACATAAACAGCACTTCCTACTGAATTTGGAAGCAATGGGTGCCAGAAAGACAGGTAGACAGCCCTAAGGTAATCTTACTTCTGACGTTAGCTAGTTTCTGAAACACTTTGTTTTCAATAATATTATGTTAATCTAGGTAAACAAGGCTACTTATGAAAGTATTTATAGCAATTTTAGGAATTTGAGAAGTATAGTATCCCATGTTAAAGTTAGTCATAAGAGGGAGTACAAAAGAATGAAAACAAAGGTTGCTGACAGACATGGCGGGGGAGAGGGGAAGTGCTTTATTGGAAGCAGCAGCTCATTAATTCAACCCTCTCATACAGCTCTGCAGTATGAGTATACATCAGGCGCTTTTTGGTGCTTTTATCTAATAGCTTATTTTTAGCTAATAGATAAAAACACCAAAGAAGCCCCACTAAAGAACCCAATCTATACAGACATAGGACAAACCGGGTCCAGCTAACACGGTGCCTCTTCTGGGCATGTGCTGGACTCGTTGCAGGGACGCACAAAGTTTAAAATAAAGTGCTGTTGGCTGGGGGAGGGGGGTACATCTGTAAGCAATGAATGCAGCTGACTAAGGCTGAAGAGTTGATTTCACAGTTTTGAGAGCTAAATGAATGCAGTCATATATACTAATGTACATTTCACTGAGATCAAGAACATTAATGTGAAGCTATCACAGGGTAGCTGTCTGTGTCAGTAGCTATTACTGTACCTCCTTACTAGATGGAGGGAAAGCAGGTAGATATGAACAAATGGAACCTGAACTGGTATAATTTACCCTGGTAGACTTCTGTCCCTCAGTCACCAATAAATTGGGGTAATTTGCCCAGTTTAGGAAAACACTTACATTTATTTAAGTTTTTTATATTTAAATGCATGTAAAGGGGACATTTTCCATGGTCTAAAAAGGAAAAAAATTAGGAAAGCTGGCTGCTTCCAACTAGTTTTATATATTTGATGTGTCAGCATGGTTTTGGCAAATGCCTGTAGAAAAACAGAGCATGCACTTGCTATATTTTATGTTAGTCATTTCACTTTGACTTTTTAAATTATGTATTCCAAATTTTCCAACCAAGTTGAGGTGCTATTATAACTCTTCATAGAAAACTAAGTCTATGCATACAACAATTAATGTCAAAACAAGGTGCTTACAAATCTCAGCTTGTTCTCTACTGCAAACAGTAACAGATGTCCTTTGTGATCATTATTTGCAGCACATATGAGCCATCTATCGTGAGGTGCTAACTCACAGATGCATTTGTTTGATGCTTCCATTTCATTTTGGAAATACTACTATTGGCCAACTGCAGTAAGAATTGATTTTACAAAACAGATGGAACTTATTCTGCTGATCGCTGGTTCTTAGCCATAGTTCAGAATTTTTTCTCTGCAGTTTCTAGGAAGTATATTCATACAAATCAACAACATGGAAAAAAAGTCCAAATTAAAACATAGTAAAGTTTGATGTTAACCCTCAAAACCAGTATATTACACATAAAGCTGGAAATCTTTTCTGAAGTCACTTTGCTCTGGCTTATTATTAAGGTTGAAATGATACAAAAGAGAATTATTTATCTTGAGATCAAATAACTGTAATGAAAACTAGACATTGTCTCATGCAACAGAGAGAAGCCTAAATTTGTTTGCATATTTAGTTGATTTGGAGGTAGAAAATGGGAAATGATTTGAAGGTAGGTATGAAAGAGATTTCCAGAGGGAAGCAAGGAAAAGTGCCTGAATTAGGGAATACGGCAAAAGGATGTACAATTTGTGGGGATGGCAAGACAATGAATGTTGTTGTGAATATTTGTTGTAGTGTGCAAAATGCTCTATGAAGGCTCAGGCCACTATGCACAGCACAAAAACATAGTAAGAAACTACAAACTCAGCTCTGAGAGCAGAGGTAACCAGGTAACTCAGTGCACAGGGCAGCAGTAATAGGTGGGGTAGGAGCGGCTCCTGGGTGCTAGTGCCAGTAGTGTGTATGGCTAGAGACAACAACCATATTCATTTTTTTCCACCTTGCCCAAGTCAAAACCCAGGGCTGCTACCCCAATCACCCAGCATAGTTATGTTACTGCCTGAAAGCTTGCAGATGCATAGACTTGCCATTTGCAAGTGTAATGCTCTGAATCATTAATTAATTTTTTTAGAACTACAGTAAAATATAGTTAATTCATCATTCCAAATCTAGTTAAGTCATCATCCCCACTCCCTCCCACACCATGAGGGCCTTGATTTGCCCTCTCCCCCCTCCTTCCCTCCCCAACATCCCTTCTCCCCTACAGACTTACCTGCTGGGCGGTGCTCTACAAGCTGCTGGGCTGCGTTCCTGGCTGCGACTTCTCATCTGCGTCTTTGTACACCCCTGCCCACTGCAGCAGCCTGGAGCCCACACCTGGGCTGCCCTGCAATCCTCTGCGTTGCCACCACTGCCCTGCTGGGTGGCCCAGAGATGGCAGTGATGGCAGCAGAACAGGTACGGGCTCCAGAACCATATACACAATTAACATGTTACAAAAATTAATGTGAATGCTGATTAACACATTAATCGTGCACATTAACTTTGATTAATTGACAGCACTAATTTTTAACTTTTCATGAGATGTATTTTGTATGCTATGTCAAAGCACAGTAAAAATGGCATCCAACACAAAAAAGTATAATTCTGAGTGCAAATCTTACATGCTCTGGATTACTGTATGAGAACTCTATGATTATGCAGATGAATGTTTAATGTACAATTTGTTACTACAAAAATTCAGAGGGATTTCTGTATGAAGAACTACATGATTATGAGGAAGTAAAATAATCAATCCAAGATTTTACCTCTTCAAACTTCTGTGTACAGGTAAGTGGAGATGCAGGGGACCTGGAGGATGCAGAAGCAGGAGGAGGCAACAGGGGAGGCCTCATTCTTCCTAAGAAAGCAGGACAATTGACTAGTCACCTCACATGTCTGTACATGAATGCACAGAGCCTGGGAAATGAGCAGGAAGAATTGGTAGTCCTCACACAGTGAAGGAACTATGATGTGATTGGAATAACAGAGACTTGGTGGAATAGGTCACATAACTGGAGCACTGTCATGGATGGGTACAAACTGTTCAGGAAGGACAGGCAAGGGAAAAGAGGAGGAGGAATTGTGCTGTATTTAAGAGAGCTGTATGATTGCTGGGAGGGCAATACAGCACTGTACAGGCAATCCAGGAAGTTATTGGAGAGCATTGGAGACAACTTCCTGGTGCAAGTGTTGGAGAGACCAACTAGAGGCCATGCTTTTCTTGACCTACTGCTCACACACAGGAAAGAATTGGTGGGAATTGTAGAAGTGGATGGCAAGTTGGGCAGCAGTGCCCATGAGATAACTGAGTTCAGGATCCTGACAAAAGGAAGAAAGGACAGCAGCAGAGTATGGGCCCTGGACTTCAGAAGACTTTGACTTCCTCAGAGAACTCATGGACAAGATTCCCTGAAAAGCCAGTCTGAGGTGGAAAGGATTCAGGAGAGCTGGTTGTATGTTAACAAAACCTTGCTGAGGGTCCAGGATAAACCATCCCAATATGCAGGAAGAATAGCAAATGTGGTGAGCAACCAGCTTTGCTTAGCAAAGAATTCTTTGGTGAACTTAAACACAAAAAGGAAGCTTACAAGAAGTGGAAACTTGGACAACTCCCCCCACCCCACCCATGGGTGCCCCACCCAGGCCAGCTCCAGTCCTTTAAGAAAAAAATAATAAAAAACCCTGCACTCACCACTCCTGCTGGTGGGGGTGATCCCCACTGCCCCACAACATGTGTGGGGACCTGCACAAGCCCCTGAAGCCCCAAGCCTGCTGCAGGAGCGGTGCGTCCCACAGCTTTTCTTGGGTTGTTTTTTCTTAAAGGGCTGGAGCTGGCCCAGGTGGGGTACCCATGGGGAGGCTGGGGCAGTGGGGGGTCGGGGGCTCATGCAGAGCCCCCCACACAGTCGGGGGGCAGTGGGGGACAGTGGGGATCGCCTCCCCACCTGGCAGCACCCAGTGATCACTGATACTTTTCTTTAAAGTACCAGAAGCTCAGGGAGGGCTGCGGGAGTGTGGGGGAGGTTGGGGGATCAGTGTGGCTAGCAGGGGTCCCCCCATGGTCCCCTCCTAGCCACCAGGGACTGCCTGAATCATCAAAGCTCTCTGAATCTTTTCTGATGATTTGAAGAGCTTTGAAACCATTCAGTCCTTTAAATTGGTGCCCTGATTTCATTCGGATTTGGAGATTTGGCCACCAAATTGGGCCGAATCTCCTCCAAATCAAATTACCAAGTGAAACTTGGCATAGCCCTATTGAAGAGTAGTCAATGCTTTGTAAGCATCAGCTGGCATGACAGATGCTGTGGATAGCAAAGGTCAGTACTTTTTTAATTGACTAATCATCAGGAGCAAATTCCATTGTGGCTTAAAATGCATGAACATTAGAATTAATTACAATTTTAACAGGTGATAAATTGGCCAAAGTATTTTTGTACAAGTGAACAGGACACTGGCAGCAAATCTATGCACTGACTAGTGATAGTTATCCCAGTGTCTAACTAACTAGATTTAACTATATCAGTCCTCAGGCTCAGTACACAGAAAATGTAGCTGGCAAGTGAATGGTCTCATAGTTCTTTTGGTAGGGTGAGAATAGCAAGTTGCATGAATTGCAAATGTGTGATTTCTGGTGGGAGAAAGGAAAATACATATGAGAGAAGATAATGATGGGAATACAGAAATGACACTTCCCATCCCACCCTCTTCCAAAAGAAGGTCCTACCTCCCTACAAACTTGGCAACCTGCTTTGACTTATTCTGTGGAAGAGATCTGCCCAAATGTATTTTTGAGCTGAATCATCTCTCTGTCCCCTGTAGGTGAAAGTAAAACATGGCCAAAAGCCCAGTAGAAATAAAAAGCATAGAATGATATTGTCATAGAAAATTAGGGTTGGAAGGGACCTCAGGAGGTCATCTACTCCAACTCCCTGCTCAAAACAGGACCATCTAACTAGACCCAGCTAGACAACTAGACCTGGGTAGACAAAGCCGCGTCTGGGATGATACAAATGGGGATGATCCTGCTTTCAGCAGGGGGTTGGACAAGATAACCTCCCAAGGTCCCTTCCAACCCTAATTTTCTACCATTTTATGATTCTATCATCCCAGCTATGGCTTTGTCTAGCTGGGTCTTAAAAACCAATAAGGATTCCACAACCACTCTGGGTAGCCTATTCTAGTGCTTTACTACCCTCCGGGTGAGAGAGTTTTTCTTAATATCTAACCTAAACTTCCCTTGCTACAACTTGAGACCATTGTGCCTTGTTCTGTCATCTCCCATCACTGAGAAAAGTCCAGCTCCATCCTCTTTGGAACCACCCTTCAGGAAGTTGAAGGCTGCTCTTAAATCACCTCTGTCTTCTCTTCTCCACACTAAAGAAGGCCACCAGTTCCCTCACCCTCTCCTCAAAAATTATGTGCCCCAGCCCCAACACCATTTTCATTGCTTCCCACTGGACTCTGTCCAATTTGTCCACATCATTTCTGTAGTGGGGGCCCCAGAACTGGACACAGTACTCCAGATGTGGCCTCACCAATACCAAATAGAAGAGAATAATCACTTCCCTCAATCTGCCAACAACACTCCTACTAAAGCAGCCCAAATATGCCGTTAGCCTTCTTCACAAAAAGGACACACTGTTGGCTCATATTTAGTTTATTTTCCACTGTAACCCCCAGGTCCTTTTCTGTAGAGCTGCTTCTTAGCTAGTCACTCCCCAGCCTGTACTTGTGTATAGGGTTGTTCTGTCCCAAGTACAGATCATTTCACTTGTCCTTATTGAACCTCATGGGATTTATTTTGGTCTAATATTCCGATTTGTCAAGGTCTCTATGAACCTGTTCAACATCTTCATCAGTGATTTGGATGAGGGGGTGCAAAGCACCCTGTTCAAATTTGCTGATGACACCAAGATGTGGGGGGATGTGGGCACAATAGAAGGGAGCAACAGGCTACAGTCAGACCTTGACAGGTTACAAGGATGGGCGGAGGAGAACAGGATGGGGTTCAACACAGACAAGTGCAAGGTGATGCACCTGGGGAGGAACAACCAGCACCATACCTACAGGCTGGGGAACTCCCCTCTTGTCAGCACGGAGGTGGAAAAGGATCTTGGAGTCATTATTGACTCCAAGATGAACATGGCTCGGCAGTGTGGGGAGGCGGCTAGGAAGGCCAACTGTACCTTGTCGTGCATCCACAGATGCATTTCAAGCAGGACCAAGGAGGTGATCCTCCCCCTCTATGCGGCACTGGTCAGGCCGCAGCTGGAGTACTGCGTCCAGTTCTGGGAGCCGCACTTTAAGAGGGATGTGGACAGCATCGAGAGGGTCCAGAGGAGGGCCACTCACATGATCAAGGGACAGCAGGGCAGGTCCTATGAGGAAAGGTTACGGGACCTGAACCTGTTCAGCCTCCAGAAGAGAAGGCTGAGGGGGGATCTTGTGGCCTGCTATAAACTAGTCAGGGGGCAGCAACAGGCACTGGGGGAGTCCCTGTTCCCCCAAG
>NW_005842170.1:1968695-1969652 GCF_000455745.1 Alligator sinensis
GCCTGCCATGGCAGGGGGTCGGACTAGATGATCTGCCCAGGTCCCTTCCGACCCTAGAAACTATGAAACCCTAGCCCTACCCTTAAGCATATCTACTACTTCCCCCAGCTTGATGTCATCTGCAGACTTACTGAGGGTGCACTCTATGCCATCTTCCAGATCATTGAGGCAAACATTGAACAAAAGCAGGACCTACTTGATACTGGCTGTCAACTAGGCATCAAGCCATTGATTACTATTATTTTGAGTCCAACAATCCAGCAAGTTTTCTATCCATTTTATACCCCATTCATCTAAACCATACTTCCTTAGCTTGCTTGCAAGAATGTTCTGGGAGACTATATCAAAAGCCTTGCTAAAGTCAAGGTATATCATATCCACTGTTCTCCTAGCATCTTCTGAACCAGGTATGTCATCAAAGAAGGCAATCGGATTGGTCAGGCATGACTTGCCCTTGGTGAATCCATGCTTTTGTTCCTAACCACCTTCTCCAAGTGCTTAGAAATAGAATCCCTGACGACCAGCTCCATGATTATTCCAGGGACTGAGGTTAGGCTAACTAGTCTGTAGTTCCCAGGATCCTTTCTTCCCTTTCTTAAAGATGGTCACTAAATTTTCCCTTTTACAATCATCCAGGACTTCTGATCACCAGGAGTTTTCAAAGATAACGGCCAGTGGCTCTGCAGTCACATCAGCCAACTTCCTCATCACCGCCAGCTGCATTGCATTTGGCCCCATTAACTTATACATGTCCAGCTTTTCTATATAGCTCCTAACCTGTTCTTTCACCACTGTCAGCTGCTTACCTCCTCCCCAAATTATGCTGCCCAGTGCAGTAGCCTGGGAGCTGAACTTGCCTGTGAAGACTGAGGTGAAAAATGCATTAAGCACTTCAGCCTTTTCCACATCACCTGTCACTAGGCTGCCTCCCTCATTCAGTACGAGACCCACTCTTTC
>NW_005842170.1:1969662-1977450 GCF_000455745.1 Alligator sinensis
TCTTGTTGCTAACATACTTGTAGAAACTCTTTTTGTTATCCTTCACATCCCTTGCTAGCTGCAACTCCAATTATGTTTTGGCCTTCCTGTTTTGATCCCTGCATGGCTGAGCAATATTCTTGTACTTATTCCTAGTAGTTTATCCAAGTGTCCACTTCTTGTAAGTGTCCTTTTTATGTTTTAGGTAACTGAAGAGTTTCCTGCTTAGCCAAGTTGATCTTCTACCATACTTGCTAGTCTTCCTGCACATCAGGATGGTTCATTCCTGTCCCCTCTCCTCCCCCCCCACACCGCAGATTTTCTTTAAATACAACTGCCTTTCCTGGGCTCCTTTCCCCCTTACACTGATCTCCCAGGGGATCCTGCCCATCGGTTCCCTGAATGAGTCGAAGGCTGCTTTTCTGAAGTCCAGGGTCCTTACTCTGCTGCTCTCCTTCCTTCCTTTCTTCAAGATCCTGAACTTAATCATCTCATGGTCACTGCTGCCCAAATTGCCATCCATATAGCATAATGAGCTTCAAGATAAAAAAGGATCAAGACATTCTAACTTCCCAATAAGCAAAACTCATGTCTATAAAGGACAGAGTTGCCTGTCATGGGTAGTATGTCCTTTATCCTTCAGCTTTGGCCTACTAACTTATGCAGTCCATGTTCAGAGTCATTATTGGCAAGCCCCAGCTAGAGTGATCATAGCAGTGCAAGAGGGCTTGCACAATCAAGCCTTAAAAAAGAAAAGAGAAAGCTTTCTGCTAAGAGATTGACTTCCCTACTAACATCCTGGAATAAGATATCACTTTACCAGATCAACAGTGATCCTTGAAGTTATGTGAAAGGAGAAAGTCATTAAAATAGACTGGATCAAATTCATTCATGACTTCACTCTAATATATCAGTCTCCTAATGGAAGTTCCAGCTGGTTTCAATTCAGCTGAGGGGCTCATGAAAGGAGTCTACAGTAACTTCCACATCAAGGGTGAACATGGCCCAGTGGTACTGGAGTTTTAAGTAATATTCAGCAATTTAAAATTCTTATTTTATTTCAGCTGATCCTCTGTTTCCATGGAAACAGAGAATCAGCAGCCAGTAGCTGAGGAGTTAGACCACTCATTAATTTTAGCTGCTAGTTGTTTGTTTCAGCTTCATTTTCAGTTTCAAAGTAACGGACACAAGAATAAAGCAGTGTGAAATGTTACAGTTAACAGTATGCATGCTTGTGAAAACCTTGGGTTTTCTATCACGTGGCCTCACCCACTGATTTCTGTATTTATGCTAAACCACCAATATCATGAGTGGTTTAAAATAACCTCGGCCTCACCAAATGCTTGGCAGACTGTTTGATTTTTAGGCTAGCAGCAGACCCCTTGCTTTGGAGTTTGAATTTGTCATTCCAAAGTTTTGCATAGAATCAGACAAAATGTATTCTAAGAAGTGACTTGAAAAACACATCACAGCATTTTTCTGAAGCTTCACTATCTTTGGAGCATCCAAAAGGAGGCTCTCAATGCTGGAAATGCCAGCAGAGTATGAAGAAGGTCTTATTTATTCCCATGAAATTGTTCACACTCCTTAATCTTCAACAAAAGCTGTTGGATCCCTCTAATCAAGAACAGTCCTGAATGTAAACTATGGATTTTAAATAAGACCTAATTTGTCAGCCTGTGCTGTAATTGGTTGCCTTCCAATACAGAAATTGTCTTTTAAAGGCATTTTTATGTGAGACCTCCAAGAAAGTCCTACCTGAAATCACTTTGTATCAACTTCCCTATCACTATCATCATGATGAAGTTAAAGAGTCCTCAGTGGAATTGTTTGAGTTTGATTAAATGTGAAAACATGCTGGTTTGATTTATGCTTATGGTTATAGCCAACTGTTATTCAGGTGATAATGCTTTTCTACTATTTTCAGATCATATTTCTTTTTTTTTTTCCAGTGGCGCTTTAGTTTTTGTCTAAATACTTTCTCTTTTATTAACCCCATTATGAACTCACCATAGATTACTGACCAGGATAATGTGACCATTCAAAACAACATACAGGTCTGTACCCATGATGCATTACAATTTATTAGAGTCCTTTTTACTCCATATTTTGCATTGTGTTAAATATGTGAACTGTTTTGATTTGTGGGGGGGCTATTTTTCTCGTCTTTTGCTTTGCTGCTACTTCTCATGCTGGATCATGCTTTCCACTGCCTCTGTTTGTTGTTGATATGTGAACTGAAAGCAAAATGAGTCTTCTGATCAGAGGAGTGTAACCTGATCAAAGATCCCTTTTCCTCTCTCTTTAGTTTAAATAGTGTCATGTTATTTATAGATTCATTTCATAAGGCATAGATTATTGCTGAAAATTAAGTGTTTATCTAGGCATATTTACCCATCCTCCTGCCTGTCTTATTTGGGGCTTTTTTGGTGTTTGTTAGCAGGAGAGAGGCAGGATGCTTTAACATTTAGGTTACAGCCTAGGATTTGAGAAACACATGTTCCAGTTCCTGCTTTGACAGGGATTTACTGTGGAATCTGGGCAAGTCCTTAGCTTCTCTGTACCTCTTTTTCCCCATTTTAAAAGGATGGGTGTAGAAAAGATAATGACATAAAAAGATAGTTCGGAACCTATTGTATGAAAGTGAGTCCATGTAAGTATATAAGGTAAGGAGACCATGTCAGTTCATACCAAAGTAACATGCAGCACAAGATAAGAGCATCAAGAAGATAACAGGTACATGTGTAGTTGGACCTAGACTTTTAAAGGGCCACAACCCAAGGAATCAGAAGCAGACAAGATCCAGACTGGAGTCAGGGGATCAAGAGCAGGCAGGTCAGAAGGCTGAAGTTTGTAAGGGACCAAGACATGGTTGGTCACCAAAGTAGAGCCATGAGCCACAGGGGATCAGGACCAGACAGCTGTAACTCTAATAGACCAGGATGTGTGCGCAGAGACAACTGTCAGAAGATGGGTCTGGATTGGAGTGAAGAGCCAGCAAATCTGGAGCAGAGGAGTCCAGGCTGGAATCTAGAACAAATAATCGATAGGCACGAACAAGGAATCAAAAGCCCAAGGCCAGCTAGAGAGGGATCTGTCTTACTGAATAACCTACTAGGCACTAAAAGAGCTTCTGCTTATAAGCAGGTGACCACACTCACGCAGGCAACTATGGCCAAGTGGAAGTAGTTGAGGCCAGTGGTAGCTAGGCCCATTAAGGGAATCAGGTCGAGCTGGGGACTAAGAGTGAAGTTACATGTTACACTTAGACCAAACTAAATCTGTGGAACATTAAGCAATGTTAAAGTTAGAATGTGCTGTGAGCAGTTGCACATTAGGGGTTAATACCATTTTTCTGGCTTGCATAGCTCTGGCTTGTCACTAGGGATCTGGCAAGAAGGGGTATGGCTTGGAGCCAGGATACCTGGCCTCTATCCCTGCTCTGGGTGGGGCTGGGGGGGCAGGAAGCAGTGCATCCTGGGATGCTGGAGGACTGCAAATTGCTTATTTCATCAGTGAGGAGCAGATTGTAGTTAGCCCAGTACAAGCTTTGTAGCTTGGCCCACAACCTGAAGTGACAAAACTTGGAGACACTCAGAGGACACTTAGCACTAGTTAACAAGCTTTAACATATGGACACTTGTGTTTTAAGTTCCCTTAGTATGGTACAGGGGTAACATGCAACTTCAACCTAAGTAGCCTATCTGCTGGCAGATAGGCCTAAAGAACCCAACATTTCACTCACATTTATCATGTTGTAGTGCCCTGGAAGATACAAGTTACCAGTCTGTAAGACACATTAACATACAAATTTATTGTTTGAAAAGCAAAAAAAAATAAAATCAAGATTTAATATTTTCTACCTTCAAAAAGAACCCCAAAATACCATTGTTTTCTTGCAGACTTTAAACTGTTCTGTAATTTGAATATGGCTTGCTGGGTTTAATTATGCTTTGTAAAATAATTGTCATTTAACCTGAGCTTTTAGAGTAGTTAACATCAAACAGTCAACATTGACTCACACTAGAGTACGTCAGACATTTTCCAGTAAAACAAAGTAAAAAAACAATGCTAGTTCACTGAGCCTGAAATATTTCATTAGAAGCAGCTTGGTTTTAACTGACTCTCAAAACCCTTTCTAGAAGCTCTGCACTGGATTTGCCAAGAGTTTTTCGGCACTGACTGCTGGGGAGAAGGGTCTCCACAAAGCATAAAGATGCCTTAAAACTGAGACGGTAGTCTTATTATTAACTGTGAGGTTTAATAAGTTTGCAATGCTTTTTGGAAACCAAGGAAGGCCTCTTGGCCACCTAGATTACATCAATTTACACTGACCACTGCAGATGATGATAACTAACAAGAGAAGGGAGAAGCCTACATATCCAGGATAATGGCTACACTATTTGCTGGAGCTGCTCTTAAAATATATACATATTTTTAATTCAAAAGACATATCAGCTGTGTAATTAGAAGATAGAGCATAGTCTGTCATTAAGGGCTCTGGACTGGGAGGTAAGAGATCTAGCTTGTATTCTGAAATTTGCCAAAGACCTGCCACGTGAAGCAGGCCAAATTGCATTTTGCCTCAGTTTCTACCCCTTCCCTTTGTCTACCTTTTCTACATGGTGCATAACATTTTCTGGAGAAGGTGGGTCTAACACAGTGCTTAGTTCAATGAGGCTTGATCCTGATTCATCTCTCAATATGTCTGCAAGGTATAATATATAAGCACTATTGTCATAAAAACGCTAGTTTTTAGATATTGTGTTTTAGGGACTTATAAGTAAATATTGTATTCAATCAGAACAGCTATATCATTTGTAAAAATTACTATTGATATTACTTGATTAAACAAACAGAAGTCAGAAAATTCCAGGCTTAACAGCACACAGGTGTCCTTAACTCTGTCTTCTTGGCATAAATACTGTCATACAGGCCCTCCAAACTTGTGTACTAATGGTGGTTTCCTTCTATCTGTCGCTCAGCTGCCTGGAAAACCTTTATCAGCTTCACCATGGGTATGGCTACAAGAGATGCTTTACTGCACATTAGACTAAGCTAATGTGCATTAAAAGCATCGACATCTACACATGCTCAGCAAATACTACATAGTATATTAATCTAATGTGCCATTTTCTAGTACCTGAAGATACAGGTGATAAAAAATGACATATTAAGTAATGCACCATACCACAAGTGTAGACCCTGATTGGGAACAAATTACTTCTGGTCAGTTTAGGCATCAAGGGGCTACAGGGGGTAGCAAGAACTGTCTCAGCTTGGCAGGATGCTGCCTGCCAGCCACGTGGAGATTGGGACCTGTTCCAATCTCCACGTGGCTGGGAGAGCTTTCTCAGCTGCCAGGCAGCTGCCTACCTGCTCTGTGGAGATCAGGACCCATCCCAATCACCATATGGCTGGGAGGAAGCTGCCTGCCAAGCCAAGATAGCTCTCTTCCACCCTGAGCTTGTAGCTAAGCCCCTGGGGCTGGCACATGGGGGAGTCTGGAGCTCCTCCTGTCTGCTGCAGGGGGGGCACAGAAAAATTTCCCTCCGCTGATATACTTGTAAAATGTGGTCACATTACCTAATTCCCTCTCCACAAACTATGCAAGCACTCTCTCTTGAACCATTTTACCAGTCTCTTGCCATAATTTTGGCTTTCCTCATATGGCCAATCTTGGACAAAAAAAAAAAAGGCAGGGGGAGGAGGATATTACATGAAAACTTCTACAATACCTCCCTCATCATTACAGCCTAAAGGACAATAATAGATTTTAATAATTTAATGGAGACTCCGACAGAGGAGATAGTAGTAGAGTGCATATGTAAAATACATACATTTTGGACAGAATTTAAGAAAGTGTAATGTATTGTGTAAGCTAATTATACTAAAAAGGTGACAGCAGGGGGTGCTGCTCTACTAATGGAATTGAACTGTAAAAATGCTGCAGAAAATAGCTGTACAAATACTGCAGCTCCCGGAGACCCTTGAAACTAAGAAACAAAGAAGGAGGAAACCAAAAGCACCAGAAAGTACAGGAGCAGTGGGCTGAATGTGAGGGAAGCTGCAGCAGAACACAGATGCAGAAGCAGAGGACAGGACTGTTGAACTGTAGCAGTAGATGTGTGAATGGCAATTGAGCACTCCCAGGACTGGAAGCTGGTTTGCAGCACCTCCGCAGGTGTGGAGGGTACTAGGTTTTTGAGTGAAGATACCACAGTGTTATTGCTTGTTATCTGTTATTTAGCCATTAAGTGTATGTACTTGAATGTGTATCTATTTGTATTTGTTTATCTCTCCCTAGCCTATTGGTGTGTGACCCTGATCCCAAGGATTTACTAAATAAAGTTGGGAACTCTCCTTTTGGTTTCCTGTGCCAGTTTCCAGGGTTGTGGGGTTCAATACAAAAGCATCATCTTGTGAAATGGCCTCTGGGCAACAATGAAAGTGTTTGGGGCTCAAAAAGTAGAGTCTGGAGAAAGGGATGAATTTTCTCATCATGTGACATCATAAGGAACTGCGACAAGGACACGTAATATCTCCTATACTCTTTAATGCGGTAGTGAAAAAGGAAGTAGAATCAATGCGAAAAAGATGAATATAGAAAAGTAGAAGGTGTAATACAAAGGATGGCTTGAAACTTAAAGAAATGAAGATAAAACCAAATACATGATTATATCCAACAAAATAATCTCTGGAAAGTTTCTGTACTGGTCCATAGCCACAGATATTAAATTAGTTCAAATACCTAGGGCATTAAATCCTAACAACAAGGAAGTGTAACACTAAGTAAGACTTAAACATTCTTAATGTGAATTATCAGCAATAGAAAAAAATATATCCTTGACATAAATACGTGGAGGCAAATTAGAGAGCAGCAAAGGACCTCTAGAGACTCTAGACTAAGTGAGTACTAGCAGAGTAATGAAATACTTAGTTGGTGAATTATGAACTTAGAAATTTACATTTATCCATCAAGACTCTGAAAATCATTGTCATTTTCTTACGTTATGCAATCAGATACCACTTACATTGCATGCAATTTTTATTCTTCAGTATTAAAAGTAAGATTATGTCTATACCAGTGGTTCTCTACATTTTTAGAGCCAAGATACCCCTTAGTAGCTGCCAGCTCTTAGCTATCACTTGTTTGTGGACTATGGAACAATAATTCTTCTGTTGCAAAGAATTCAGAAAAACCACAATGGATCAAAATGTTTTTAATGGATTCCTATTTGAAATTGCTGGGTTTCTTTTGTAAATCATGTGCATGTGTTTTCAGAGGACAAAGGGATGAGGAGGAAAAGGAGTGAGATGTTGCAGTCTGCCAGAGGACTTGTTAAAAGAAAGTACTTAACCCCAACACTTCTCAGGATGTCCCATTTGAGACTCAGGGGAAATACGGTCACCCTAATTCATAAGCATTGTGACTATGTGTATTCTAGATACTTGTTAGCATGCCCTTATGAGCCAACATTATTTAATATTATAAAAACCTACTAGTGCTAATACTGCACAACACCATTAAAAGGATTTTGTGGCACCCTGGTTGAGAATCACTAGTCCATACAGTGCAAGACATTACCATGCAAGATAATAGAGCTACTCTGTACATGCTGAATCCTGTATCTAAAATGTGTATGACCACATTTATGTAGTATAACACAGCTAAGTAATCTTGTATATAGTTGTCTGAATGAGGCTGTGCTGCTTTCAGCTTAGCAGTTAGAACACACACTTTAGCTTATCATTTCATATCACTGCCTTGCACTTGATAGGCATACCTTTATGTAACATCTTGCTTTC
>NW_005842170.1:1977481-1980481 GCF_000455745.1 Alligator sinensis
CCTACGCATTTCTGAAAGAGACCAAGATAGTCATATTTACGCATACTAAATGGCACTTTTTTAAAGATGCACACTTAAAGTGTCGAGGTCTCCTGCCTCTATAAATACATATATTTCCAGTCAAACTTTTTCTCTAAATCTTGGTTTCCCATGCACATTGCAGACTACAACCTGCTTTTTGCAAACATTACCGTAAAAGTGCTATTACTGTTAGACAATGCATTGTGCTTATGTGAAGTATATTTTTCATTGTGTCCTATCTAGAGCAAATCAAAGCCATTTTTCACTGGCACCCTCAAACACTTATCCTCCAGGAGGACTGTTTCCCTAGGTAAACCATATCTTTTTGCATGTCATTTCAGTTGTACAGATAATTTTTTTTTTTACAAATTGCAAGACAACTACAACAGAAGATTATTTTTACAGCTAACTCAGAAATAACCAAGCCTTTTTTATTCAAGCTTTATTTAGGAACACATACATGCACAACAGACTGCTAGTACAAAGAGTGGGAAAACCTTAGTTATTCCAAGGCATGCCTTAGGCTGAAAATGCCCAGGAAACCAAATTACAGATGCACCTAAGATTCCAGATGCTTTGTCTGACTTGCTCATGTTACGTAGGAAACTAGACTGCAAATACTCCTATCCATTTCAATGGAAATATCTCATGGAGTAACATAAGCAATGTGAGCCCTTAAAGACTCAAAATCATTTATCAGGAGATATGGAGAAAGAAGGTGGGAGGTGGTGATAGTGAAGACAACAGTGTTTGAAGGATAGGCGAAAGAAATGAGGTTGGAAAAAGACTGAATTGCATGGGTTTGTTTTTGGCACAGGATGGTATAAGAAAAGAGATCTTTCCTTCCCACCATTTTGACAGCTGAATTCTAATTCTGGGTTTATTCCAGATTGTAGATTTGGGAGGGGGACAATCTATTCTCTGTTATGATCACATTTTAAAATTAGAAGAGGCTGGAATACATTGAGGCTCTCAAATTCTTGTGCAAATGGTTATAAAACAGAGCATGAAGCAAAGTTCAGTCACAGAAGCAGAAGGTCTTTGAAACACATACAGGGAAAAACATGAAAGGAATATTTAATAAAGACACTCCAGATGAGTACCTATCACCTAAAACATACAAATATATTAAAAACTATTTAAAATAATCAAAATGTCTATTTTTTACTGTTATCTCAAGCAGCCAGTTGAAGAAGTTACAATTCCAATAATACTACCAAATAGATATTTGAAGATTCTTGATCAAAGTCAATTAATACTAAATCCTGAAAAACTATAAATCACAGCTTATATATATATATATATATATATCACACACACACATATACATAATATATTATCAATGTTGGCTTATTAGGGCCTGTTAATAAGTCTCTAGAAACACGCAGTCACAATGACTACTAATTAGGGCGACTGTATTTCTTTGAGTCTTAAAGTGGGGCACCCTGAAAAGTGGTGAGGGACAGGGGTTTCAAAAGTACTTTCTTTTAAAAAGCCCTCTGGCATTCTGTACCACCTCGCTCGCCTTCCTCCTCATCCCTTTATCCTCAGGTCTCTGACACACTCAGGTGTCTTAGAGCTCTGGGCTCAGCTGAGTGGGCCAGAAAGTATAGAGGGTGAGCAGGGAGATGAATGCTCCAGGATGCCGTATCACACCTTATCAAACCCTTATCACACCTCCTGGCTAGAGACTGCAGCTGCCACCATTACATTTCTACTAAGGTGTTGGCAGGTGTCCAGAATGAGGTGGCTCTGATGAAAATAGGACATATAGTCACCCTAGTATTATTTGTCTCATTCGAAGCAGATATAAATGTTACACGTACATACAAAATAAAAACATACTGATTAGAATCAGAGTTTAATCAAATTACCTGTTACCTTCAAAAAAAAAATCACCACATACAATGGGACCCTAAACAACTGTCCTGTTATGACAACAGATTTTCCAGATATTTGGGTAAAAGGAAACTTTTTATTGATTTAAAATATAGCACTAAAAACATTTGGAAATAAAACGCGTTTTTAAAACAAAAAAGTAAAAATATTTAGGATCTGACACCATCACATTTAACATTTTGATTTTTTCTGCCCAAAAACAAACATTTCAGTGAAGTCAACATGAACTCTCAAAATATTCTAGTGTTATCAAATCTACATTTTTCACAGAAAAGCCTTGCACCAGATTCTTTGTCCAATTCCAATTGTTACTGACCCCAGAAACTATCATTTGGGAACAACTGTTAGAGCACCACAACAATTATTGGAGATGTCATGTAAGACAATACTTTAAATTATATAATGGCTTTTTCTGCCCCCGTATCTGGAGTCCCAAATTTATCAGCCCTTTTAAGCCCATCTCTGTTAATGAATTTCTTTTAACTAAAAGGAAACTGTCATTTTGTTTTACTTTCCTAGGGCTTAGCTCTGAAAACATTATGTTTTTATTAAGAAAGCAAGCAGTTGGTGTTTATCTTCCATCACTTATCACAAATGTGATTTGAGCAACAAAGCCATTATCCAGCTGTTCAGTGGTTTTTACATTTTACAACTGATGCCTCACTATTTGGTCTATTATATGACAAGCAAAATATACAGCAAATAAATCATAACACGTAGATTAACGTAGGACCTTTCCCAACATTATTCTATTTAATTATCCAGAAATGTTGAAAAGAGTACCCAAGGAACTGATACCAGTGAAATCCCTCCTCCCCACCACTCTGAACATGAAACACTGGCTGGTTTAGTCTATTTACCTTATAAGTGCTGAATTAGAACAGGTCAGGCTTCTAGTGTGCATTGATTCTATACTTGGATCTAAAAGAAGAAAGCTCTATTTCTATTATTCAGACTAACATTGAGCGTGCTTTTGAGTACAGGAATGTATACTTCTTACAGACCTTGGCACTGTTTTGAAACCACGGCTCATAATTCAATAGCTAAAATCTTCAAAGACCTTCTAAAGGTATATTCACT